>NC_056743.1:1817823850-1817936350 GCF_019279795.1 Protopterus annectens
ATTGATACATTGTGGATTATTTTCTGCTTAAGCTCTGAGCTTTGGCCAGCTAAGTCCTACCTGCAATCAACTGGACATATAACTGAATTTAGGTAAATATGTATCTGCACTTTTTTCAAATAATACAGCATTTAAATTGATTTATTTGTGTTGCATTGAATACTATCCAGCTGGAAGTTGTGGCTCTGTTTTTTCAGTTAATCCTTGTTAGCATTTAGTGCTAGTTGGAATTCCTGCATAGCCAATGATAAGTGGAGGAAGTTTCACTTCATTGATATTTGGTTTCCCACTTATAAGTGGTACATTTTGGATTATTTTGTGCTTTAACTCTGAGCTTTGGCCGGCTAAGACCTACTTGCAATCAACTGGAACTTTAAGGAATTTAAGTAAATCTTTATCTGCAATTTTTTCAAATAATATAGCATTTAAATTGATTTATTTGTGTTGCATTGAATACTATCTAACTGGAAGTTGTGACTCTGTTTTTTTAGTTAATGCTTGTTAGAATTTAGTGCTAGTTAGAATTCCTGCATAGCCAGTGATAAGTGGGGGAAGTTTCACTTCACTGATATTTGGTTTCTCCCTTATAAGTTGTACATGTTGTATTTTGTTTTTTAACTCTGAGCTTTGGCTGGCTAAGACCTACCTGCAATCAACTGGCTGTAAAAGTGAACAAAGTAAATCTTTATCTGCACTTTTTTCAAATAATACAGCATTTAAATTGATTTATTTGTGTTGCAATGAATACTATATAGCTGGAAGTTGTGGCTCTCTTTTTTCAGTTATTGCTTGTTGGAATTTAGTGCTAGTTAGAATTCCTGCATTGCCAGTGATAAGCGGAGGATGTTTCACTTCCTTGAGATTCGGTTTCCACCTTATATAAGTTGTACATTTTGGATTATTTTCTGCTTTAACTCTGAGCTTTGGCCAGCTAAGACCTACATGCATACAACTGGGTATATAACTGAATTTAAGTAAATCTTTATCTGCACTTTGTTCAAATAATACAGTATTTAAATTGATTTATTTGTTTTGCATTGAATACTATCTAGCTGGAAGTTGTGGCTCTGTTTTTTCAGTTAATGCTTGATAGAATTTAGTGCTGGTTAGAATTCCTTCATAGCCAGTGATAAGTGGGAGAAGTTTCACTTCACTGATATTCGGTTTCTGCCTTACATAAGTTGTACATTTTGCTTAAACTCTGAGCTTGGCCGGCTAAGACCTACCTGCAATCAACTGGATGTATAAGTGAAATTAAGTAAATCATTATCTGCACTTTTTTCAAATAATACAGCATTTAATCTGATTTATTTGTGTTGCACTGAATAATATCTAGCTGGAAGTTGAGGCTCTGTTTTTTCAGTTAATGCTTTTTAGAATTTAGTGGAAGTTAGAATTCCTGCATAGCCAGTGATAAGTGGGGGAAGTTTCACTTCATTGATATTCAGTTTCTGCCTTATATAAGTGGAACATTTTGGATTGTTTTCTGCTTAAACTCTGAGCTTTGGCCAGCTAAGGTCAACATGCAATCAACTGGACGTATAAGTGAATTTAAGTAAACTTTATTTGTACTTTTTTCAAATAATACAGCATTTAAATTGATTTATTTGTGTTGCATTGAATACTATCTTGCTGGAAGTTGTGCCTTTCTTTTTTCAGTTAATGCTTGTTAGAATTTAGTGCTTGTTAGAATTCCTGCATAGCAAGTGATAAGTGGGGAAAGCTTCTCTTCATTGATATTCGGTTTCTACCTTATATAAGTGGTACATTTTGAATTATTTTCTGCTTAAACTCTGAGCTTTGGCCGGCTAAGTCCTACCTGCAATCAACTGGACATTTAAGGGAATTTAAGTAAATCTTTATCTGCAACTTTTTCAAATAAAGCATTTAAATTGGTTTATTTGTGTTGCATTGAATACTATCTTACTGGAAGTTGTGACTCTGATTTTTTAGTTAATGCTTGTTAGAATTTAGTGCTAGTTAGAATTCCTGCATAGCCAGTGATAAGTGGGGGAAGTTTCACTTCATTGATATTTGGTTTCTACCTTATATATGTAGTACATTTTGGATTATTTTCTGCTTAAACTCTGAGCTTTGGCCAGCTAAGACCTACCTGCAATCAACTGGACATATAAGTGAATTTAAGTAAATCTTTATCTGCACTTTTTTCAAATAATACAGCATTTAAATTGATTTATTTGTGTTGCATTGAATACTATCTGGCTGAAAGTTGTGGCTCTGTTCATTCAGTTAATGCTTGTTAGAATTTAGTGCTAGTTAGAATTCCTGCATAGCCAGTGATAAGTGGGGAAAGTTTCACTTCATTGATATTCGGTTTCTGCCTTATATAAGTGCTATATTATAGCAATAACCCATGCCTGGGTGTGGGTACTACAGGTTTTACCCACGGTTGGTGTGGTTTGGTCATGCGGGCGAAGCCCGTGTGGCCAAACAAAGACAACTGTGGGTAAATCCAGCATTACCCACTCCCAGAAGTGGGTTATTGCTATTATACAATGACATTAATTAAGAAAAAATACTTACTTTTCTTAAATAATGGCATTGTATAATGCCTCTTTGCAGCCCTTCCTTAGCTGTCTGGTACTCTGCGGCAGTTCTAATGTATTGCGCATGCATATGCTTATGCAGTACATCAGAGCTGTGGGTGAAAGCATCGGAGAAAGCAAGATCTCCATTGATTTTTATAAAGTGTCTCACTATTTAAAAGGAGTTTAACAGAGAGAGACAGCTTTTAAAAAAGCAATGGAGAATCCCCATTTTTTTAAAGCTGTCTCGCTAAATTAAAGGAGTTTAACATAGCGAGACAGCTTTAAAAAAAGCAATGAAGAAAGGAAGATCTCAGTTTCTTACTTTAAAGCTGTCTCCCTATGTTAAACTCCTTAAACATAGCAAGACAGTGTCTAAAAAGCAATGGAGATCTTGCATTCTCCATTGCTGTAAAAAAAGACTTATACTAATAGAAAAAGTCCAGGTGACCGGACCTTTTTCCATTAGTATAAGTTTGATTTACAACGTGGACACTGACCAATCAGTGTGCATGTTTTGGAATATTACTGGGGGGGGGGGTTGTTGTATATTTTGGATTATTTTCTGCTTAAAGTCTGAGCTTTGGCCGGCTAAGATCTTCCTGCAATCAACTGGACGTATCAGTGATTTTAAATAAATCTTTATCTGCACTTTTTTCGAATAATTCAGCATTTAAATTGATTTAATTGTGTTGCATTGAATACTATGTAGCTGGAAGTTGTGGCTCTGTTTTTTCAGTTAATGCTTGTTAGAATTTAGTGCTAGTTAGAATTCCTGCATAGCCAGTGATGAATGGGGGAAGTTTCACTTCATTGATATTCGGTTTCTGCTTTATGTAAGTGATACATTTTAGATTATTTTCTGCTTAAACTCTGAGCTTTGGAAGGCTAAGACCTACCTGCAATCAACTGGATGGACAAGTGAAGTTAAGTAAATCTTTATCTGCACTTTTTTCAAATAATACAGCATTTAAATTGATTTATTTGTGTTGAATTGAATACTATCTAGCTGGAAGTTGTGGCTCTGTTTATTCAGTTAATGCTTGTTAGAATTTAGTGCTAGTTAGAATTCCTGCATAGCCAGTGATAAGTGGGGGAAGTTTCACTTCACTGATATTCGGTTTCTGCCTTATATAAGTGGTATATTATAGCAATAGCCCATGCCTGGGTGTGGGTAATACAGGTTTTACCCATGGTTGGTGTGGTTTAGTCACGTGGGCGAAGCCCAAGTGGCCAAAGACAACCGTGGGCAAATCCAGCATTACCCACACCCAGAAGTGGGTTATTGCTATTATACAATTACATTATTTAAGAAAAAAATACTTACTTTTTTTAAATAATGGCATTGTATAATGCCTCCTTGCTGCCCTTCCGCAGCTGTCTGGTACTCTGCAGCGGTTCTAATGTATTGCGCATGCATATGCTTACGCAGTACATCAGAGCTGTGGGTGAAAGCAATGGAAAAAGCAAGATCTCCGTTGCTTTTTATAAAGTGTCTTACTATTTTAAAGAGTTTAACATAGCGAGACAGCTTTAAAAAAAGCAACGGAGAAAGGAAGATCTCCGTTACTTTTCTTAAAGCTGTCCCGCTATGTTAAACTCCTTTAACATAGCAAGACAGTGTCTAAAAAGCAACAGAGATCTTGCGTTCTCCATTGCTGTAAAAAAAGACTTATACTAATAGAAAAAGTGCGGGTGACCAGACCTTTTTCCATTAGTATAAGTCTGACCAATCAGTGTTCATGTTTTGGAATATTAATGGGGGGGGTCATTGTATATTTTGGATTATTTTCTGCTTAAACTCTGAGCTTTGGCCGACTAAGATCTATCTGCAATCAACTGGACATATAAGTGAATTTAAGTAAATCTTTATCTGCACTTTTTTCGAATAATACAGCATTTAAATTGATTTATTTGTGTTGCATTGAATACTATGTAGCTGGAAGTTGTGGCTCTGTTTTTTCAGTTAATGCTTGTTAGAATTTAGTGCTAGTTAGAATTCCTGCATAGCCAGTGATAAGTGGGGGAAGTTTCACTTCATTGATATTCGGTTTCTACTTTATGTAAGTGATACATTTTTGATTATTTTCTGCTTAAACTCTGAGCTTTGGACGGCTAAGACCTACCTGCAATCAACTGGATGGATACATGAATTTAAGTAAATCTTTATCTGCACTTTTTTCAAATAATACTGCCTTTAAATTGATTTATTTGTGTTGCATTGAATACTATCTAGCTGGAAGTTGTGGCTCTGTTTTTTCAGTTAGTTTCCCACCCACCCTCCCTGCTTTTGTTTTGGTGTTAATCTTGGTGTCTTTGAATCTGCCTGCCCTTCTTGTAAATTTGCATTTGGATACTCCTTCTGGGCCCATCTCATTTGCTCACTCAAAAAAAAAAAATTTTTCACTTTATTCATCTGCTTTCACTGTATTTGTGTTTCTTACTATTTTATTACTTTATTTTGCTTTTACGTCATCTTAAAAGTACTCAATTGTATTTATTACTGCTTGTTGTAACTATCATTCTAAGCCTTTTGATTTAAGCACTTGGGCTTCAGGCCAGTCATTTTACATTAAGAAGGTTTGTGGTCTGCACTCTTGTGGGAGGAGAGACTGGACTCTGCCCTTCTGAAATGGACATTTCTGGACTCTGAAGAAGCCAGCATGGTACTGGTGAAAGCGCTAAGTCATTAAAGTTTCGTTGATTCACAGTTCTGCTTGTGTCGTCCTCAGTGGCTATTATTTCAGTTATTAATTGACTTTGCCCTATTTTGGGGTTTCTTGTTGTTTTGTCATTTCTGGTTAAAGGCTTATAGTGCCTGTATATTTGAACTGTTTCTTACTACAATTGGTGTGCCTTGTTTGCTGTCGCATAGACTAGATTCAGGCCTGCTGAATCTAGCTTTGTTTGTATAACTTGAGCACTAATCCAGGACTTCTTTTTTGGAGTATGTTCCCCTGCACCCCAGTGGTAGAAGTGTGCAGTTAGAACTTGTCTGATTGAAGACTACAGGAACACAGCTCGGTTTTGAGATTTTTTTTACTGGTTAATTGGGTAATTTGTTTAAAAGCCTTTTCTGATTGCTTGTAGTCATCTAAAGCTGTTTTAAGTGTATTTTTTACTGTTTGTAGTCGTCTAAAGCTCTTTTAAGTGTATTTTTTCCTGTTTTTGCCTTATCTTTTCAAAAAAATGTCTCCTTGTTTCCCAACTTTCTAAGCTAGTATAGTCCAGTTTTCAGGCTAGTGCTGAATTCAGGGCTATGTTACAAGTTTCTGAGTTGCCCATACCTTACTTGGATAGAAGGAGGTTTCTCTGTTCACCTGTGAGTGAGGGAGCTTTAAGCAGCCATTTGTCCCTGGAGGAGTGATTCCAGCCTAGAAGTTAGTAGTTTATAGGCTATTTTGGGATCATTTCTATCTCTTTCATTTCCCTGTTGTATAAACCGCATTTGCACAGTTTTGCACATCTGGGCAGCACTGGTTAGCTAGCGTTAAATTATTCCCGGCTCCACCAAATCTCCTCTTCAGTTTTTCCCTTGAAAGTAGTCTAACTCTTAACCTAAGCACTTGAAAAGCATCCTACGGTCCAGCACTTGATCAGACCTAATAGTAAGCACTAATATACCCTGACACTTAATTGCCCAGCAGGGCAAGGCTCATTATTCACCCCTCACCAACCAAGTGACTAAGCAGCTCACCCTACTATTCAGGCATGACCAAAGGGCAATTTCAGGTATACTCTCCAGTCCAGCTGGTGAACCTGAGTATCCTGAGGCAATGTTACAACTGCCTCATGTACACAGACAACCCTTTCCTCCTACCACAAAACATTAACATATGTAAGAGATGCAATTATATAGCTAAATTGGAGGCTAAGCTCTCTCCACCCAAGACTGGAACAGGCAGTTATGAAGAGAAGGTTAACACTTACACCACACCTCCAGCCTCACATAGACATACTAAACCAGCACTGGCAAAAAATACACATAAATACACAAAATCATACTTGGAGGCTCTAAATAAAAACCTGCAAATGCATCAGAGACCTTCAAAGCAGACACCCAAAAAACCTGCACCTCCCATCACAAACCAGACAACACATAAAACATACAATCAGTGTGCCGCACAATCACAGCCCTTAAGGTGAAATAACATACCTAACACACTAGTAATAGGTGACTCTATAGTCAGGCACACTGATGTCCCACTCACTAGGCTGGACAAGGAGAAGGTTACTGTTAGCTGCCTGTCGGGAGCCAGAATCCACCACATAACACAAACACTCAGGTCACTCCAGAACAAGTACAAATATGACTCTGTCATTGTTCATGTTGGTGTGAATGACCTAAGATGTACCTCCCTGGACTACATGAAAAGAGACATGGAAGAGCTCTCTGATCATGTAGCCCATGTGGGTATGACCCTGACCCTGAGTAGCATCCTGCCCTCACCAAGAATGATACCGCAGTATAAAGAAAAAATGATCAATTTCAACAATTGGCTAAGCTTCTGGTGTCATTCAAAGGGGATCCAGTGTCTGTCAGCCTGGGATGAGATGCTTGACAAGCCTCGTTGCTTCACAAGAGACAGCTTGCACCTGTCACTCCTAGGCTTTCAAATACCGGCCAAGGCTCTTGCTACCCCCATAGTGCCTTTTTTAGGCAAGGCTCAAAAGTCAAACCCACCTCCGTAAACAGCACAAATAAAAATATGAGGGTTATGCTACTGAACGCCAGGAATTTAATTCTCAAAATGCACGTGCTCGAAGCACCCCTCAGTATGGATTACATTGATATCTGTGCAGTAACTGAAACCTGGTTCAAGGCTCCACAGGGCACCCCAGCACTACCGGGCTACAACCCATACCACACATTTCGGCCACAGAACATGGACCGAAACACAAAAGGAGTCAGTGTATCCATATTCATCAAGGATAACTACACCTCCAGGTTAGTGGCACAGCATGATACCTCTGAGATCATCCATGTGCAACTAACATCGGGCAAACCTGCAATGCAAATTTTGGCCTGCTACAGATCACCCACCATGACCCAGGACCACCACTCCGCCTTTCTGAAGACACTGAAAAACATGAAGGTCCTACCGAACACCATACCATTAACTGGGAAATCTACTGAAGTACAAACTCCCAGTACCAGCGCTTCCTGGAATTTATCAACTCAAATGCCCTGGATCAGCTGGTAAACTCCCCTACCAGAGGTGAAAACATATTGGACCTGGTCATCACCAACATGGGCGACAGGTGTTCTGCATTGGAGGTCAACCTGTCACTGGTTAGATCAGACCACAAACTAAAAACTCTGGATGTCCACACCATACCGCCACCCCCAACCAAGGAAACCACAGTGAAAAACTTTTCTATAGCAAACTTCACCTTACTTAAGACAGAGGTAGTAAGTTTCACAGCCCCCACGCTAAAGGATAACAGTGTCCAAGATGCAGTAACCTTTACAAATGCACTCTATGGGCATCTACAAGGATGCATGGGTCATACCATCCCTAGCAAAACCAAGACTCACTCTCATAAGAGAAGGAAATCAGTCTGGTGGACCCCTGCCATAAACAGGCTATACAATAGAAGGAGGAAACTAGTTCAGAAAAAAAGCAAATCCCAAGAAGGAAAGACATCCTTTATCAGTAAGAAACTAAGGTCCCTCATAAAATCATCCAAGGCTAACTTCAAAAGAAAAATAGCCAAGGATTCTAAAGATAACCACAAAGCCTTCTTTAGCTAAGTCAAGAATCTAAGTGGCAACTCACAGATATGCTCTGAGTTAGTGCAACGTAGCACAAAATATACTGAACCTACTGATATTGCCAACATCTTGGTAGATAGATTCAGTGCAAACTTCACCCCCCTCTCACCCCCAAAAGGGCCCACAACAATACTGGAAAAGTGTAGTGTCCCAGAAATCACAGATGCATAGGTGGAAATAGCCCTTTCAAAAGCCAAAAGCACAGCGTCAATGGAGCCAGATGGTGTCCCAGGCTGCGTCTTGCACGAACTACAGAGCAAACTAACCCCCCACCTAAACACACTGTTCAGGCTATGTGCCCATAGAATGGTGCACAGCAATGGTTATTCCACTCCACAAAGGAGGGGCCACAACTGACCTTGGTAACTATTGCCCCATAAGCCTGACTAGCCTGGTCTGCAAGGTTATGGAGCACATCATTATGGAACTCATTAACAAAGACATTGGGAACCTCCAAACACTTGACCCAACCCAGTTTGGCTTTGTTAAGGGCAGATCATGCCTACTAAACCTGGTTGACTTCTTCGAGACAGTCACCAAGGCCATAGATGAGGAGAAGGTGATTCACACAGCCTCCTTGCCAAAGCTTTTGACACCATTCCCCACTCGGGAATGATAGAAAAACTCACCAGCCTGAACATAAACCCCTATGTCTTGAGATGGTTTGCCAACTGGCTTACAGACAGAACTCACACGGTAAGAATAGTGGGCTCCAGGTCTGACTCTAAACCAGTCACAAGTGGTGCCCCACAAGGCTCGATCCTGGGATCCCTACTGTTCAGCATATACTTCTCAGAAGTACAGGCAAGCACAGGAGGACTATGGCTAACCATGTTCACCGATGACTGCAAACTGGGAGCCATAATTGACTCTCCAGTTGACACGGACATTCTCCAAAAGGGTCTTACTGAGACGGACACCTGGTGTCAAAGTCATGGTCTCAAGCTAAATGCCAAAAAATGCATAGTCATCCCGTTTGGGAAAAACAAAACACCCATGAATTACCACATAGGTGGCAGCCCCCTTAATACAGAAGAGGTAATAAGAGATCTGAGACCCAGGTCGATAGTAATCTTTCCTTTGACAATCATATTGCCAAAGTAGTTAGGAAATCCTTCTATGTAGCCCATCTAATTACTAAAGAGTTTGGATCTAGAAATAAAGAGATTATAGTGCCCCTCTACTCATCACTCATCAGAGGGTCTATATTAGATCACTGACTGCTTAAAGAAGCGAACGGTGATTAATCGACCTTATGTAAGCAAAAGCTTACAATCTCAAACTGTCAGAACAGCGATTTTTTTCCTAGGGAAACAAATTGCTGTTCCAAAACACATATACACAACACAAGCACACCAAACAAGCAGCAATCCACACACACACCTAAAATCTTACAACTAACCCTATACTAAACTATACACACACCACTAACTATCCACTTACCTTAACCCAAACCCTAACCCTAAGGTCCGTCGCTATTGCACACTCACCTCACCCACTCCCTAACCCTAACTAACCTAACCCGCCCTAACCCTCATGTCCACACAATCGCACACATACCTAACCCAGGCCCCAACCCTAACTCACCAACCCTCACATTCACAATCGCACACTTACCTGAATCCGACCCGTAACTTTCCACCATAGCGCTGAAAATACCGAAGCAACAGAAACAGACAACCAAAATCTTTCTCTAGGAAAGAATTTGGGTTTCTGTTGCTTCGATATTTTAAGCTTTCGCTCTGTAGGGTTCGATATTAGAACATTCGAAGGTTTTAAACCTTGATGTTCTAATATAGACCCTCATCAGACCCATTATAGAGTACTATGCTCCATTTGGGATGTACCTCACTAGACACTTCCAACAGCTGGAAAGACCACAAAAGTACCTCACCAAGAGGATTACTGGCTTCAAACATATGCCCTATGCAGCCTGACTGGAAAAACTCCGGCTTTACTCAGTGGCATATTGCTTACTCAGAGGTGATCTCTGCCTGACTTACAAAGCCATGTCCAACTAAGAATTGATGGGCATGCTCCACCTAAAGAAATCCAAGTCACTGTGAGCCACTCACTCTAGTGAGCTAAACCTCACCCAACAATAAATAGAACATGCTGGAGGGATAGATTCCTGTCACAGAGACTCCCCATGCTTTGGAACAAAATTCCTAACTACATTATGCAGAGCCCCTCACTAACACTCTTCAAGGGAAACCTTGACGAGTGGATGGGTAACAGAAAATACACCCCTTGATCACTTCATTGGCTCTTCTTGATAGAGGCTCGGTTAAGTAATGAATGGGGCAGCGAAAGCTGACACACTCTGGCTAGGCTTATAAATGCCCTCAGACAGATAGCCTAGTACCTACCTATGAACCTATATATATATATATATATATATATATATATATATATATATATATATATATATATATATATATGGGATCTGGACACATGCTCGACTAGCATATGTCCGAATCACAAAACATCGAACACACATACACAGGTGCTTAACATTGACAAGCGCTTCTGTGTATGTGTGCCTGTTTCGTAGATCAGACTGCAGTGCGGGTAAGGGAAAATTCCCTTTTCCCCACTGTAGTGCAATCTCAGAGTGAGAATAATAAAGTAGGGGAGGTGTGGGTGCGCCCCCGTACAGAAACGTATATATATTTTTTGAACTACACATACACGGAAGAGCTTTTCGATGTTAATCCCTTTCGTGTATGTGTGTTCATTGTTTTGTGATTCAGACATATGCTAGTCAAGCATGTGTCCTAGTCCCATATATATATATATATATATATATATATATATATATATATATATATGTGTGTGTGTGTGTGTGTGTGTGTGTGTGTGTATACGCAGTCTCACCCACACACACACACACACACACACACACACACACACACACACACACACACACACATATATGTATTAAATAAAGACTTAGATACCACATAAAAAAACATATAGATGAATACAAAGGTGGTAGAAATAAAGACTGTGACAAATATGTAATAGCCACTAAAGATAAAAAATAACAGGTTTAACAGAAGGCAAGGAAACACAAGCAACAAAAATCTTTTGCCTGGACTACTGTTGTTTATTTACAACATGTGATCATAGTACTTCCTTGCCTACATGGTTAGATAAAGAATTACGTCAAACTTGACATGTAGGAAAGGTGAACAATGAAGGAGAGAGAGGTAGAAATATACTTTGCAAATTAATAACTCTGTTATTTCACTTCATAAATGCAAAACAGTAGCTGTGTTCAGAGTCACTGAAATGCACAGAAAACATATTTGCCAAATAACAAAAGCTGCATATTTGTTTTTTAACAGCAGAGCAGTGTCTTTCATACTGAACTGCAATGACTTTTTTTTTTTGAACTGTTAACTCTAACTATGATAAATAATGGCTATATACATTTCAATCAAGCGCGAACATTTTCAGATTAAGCAATCCATCACTATAGCATTGCTCAGAAGAGGGGGGCTTAGATAAATTTATTCACAGGCTAAATAATCATTTCTCACTCATATAATTCCAAAGATAGTTGGAAATTATTATTAGTCTAAAAATGAGTTCCTGTCATCTCCAATAACAGGGATTTAACAAATTTACTTCCTTTAAATCAGAATCTTGAAAATGTTGTGCTAAAGTGGTTATAAACATCCAGAATGACACTTATTAGATGGTGTGCAGGTAAAAGTATTCATTTTATTCCTTGAATAGTTGTTTCATTTTACTCAATCTGCAAGAACAGACATAAATGCTCTTTTGAATGTGTGTGTGTGTGTGTGTGTGTGTGTGTGTGTGTGTGTGTGTGTGTGTGTGTGTGTGTGTGTGTGTGTGTGTGTGTGATGAACGCTTCACCGAGGAGTAGTACACGGATGTAAGATAGCCACAGGATATATATGAAGATATATTCTTTTCCCAACAAGTTTACTTAGGGCAAAAAGAGGTATGTAATCCATAACCTACTGCATCATAGGAATCAGTAATGTGGTGGTCCTAAAAATATTAAGGAAATAAGAGTTTTGACTTCTGATTACTTGACTTCTTTAATTTAATATTTCTAGGTAGCCGATACCCTTCCTGACACTTAGTGGACACAAAGCTAACAGACGTATGATGGTCAGGATGCCGATCTGTCATGTAACATGCTGTGCTGATATGCAGTCCAAACAATACAACATAGCCTATAGTGTTCTTAAATGGAACTGTGTGCAATGGAGTATGTACTTATATAACTGTATACCTGAAGAAATCCAGGTGTGAAGTTAGCATGCCAAGGGGTATCCACAGAACAGTCTGTAATTTATAAACCTGTGAATCGTGGACATAACTGTAAAGTGTGGACAGGGAATTAGTAGGTACAGCATTGAATAACCAAAGCAGCTTGAATGGAACTCAGTGCCCAGACTTCAGGAAATGGTGATGTATTGCAAAAGAGAGCTGAGAAGTGACATTGTTTCTCAGATGTAAAACCATAAAATATCAAACAAAAAAAGAGAAGCTCAAACTTATTCTGCTATTTTTTACAGTGCATTCAAGTGTGCTGCCATAGTCACATATGGCCTACTACCCCAATTAATGGTGTCATTGACCTCTGACCAATGGGAGTAGCAGCTGATTCTTTCATAACCTTGCTATTCTATATATTATTTATATTAATTGCAGGCTTACACAGCAATGGTCTTAATCTGCAGTTCTGCAGTAATCAATTTAACTTGTGGTACTCCTTGAAACAGCATTTGGCGTAGCTCTAAAGTTCATAGGTTCATAGGTTCATACTAGGCTATCTGCCCTAGGGCATTTATAAGCCTAGCCAGAGTGTGTTTGGCTTTCGCCACCCATTTTAAATTAATTTTGCTATGCCCTTTTTCGAGGTTAGTATACTGTGCCTCTGTCTAACAGTGACACAGAAGTGATACCTGGGGTAAACCTACGATCTCCCATCCACTCATCAAGATTCCTCTTGCAGAGAGTCAATGAGGGACTCTGCCTAACCTGAACTGGGATTTTATTCCAGAGTGAAGGGAGCCACTGGGTTATGAATCTGTCCCTCCAGCATGTCCTATTTATTTCAGTGCTGAGGTTCAAGTCTCTCGAGCACGTAGCTTGATGGGATTTGGATTTTCTGAGGTGCAGCATGTCCATTAATTCTGGGTTGGACATGGCTTTATACGTCAGGCACAGCTCGCCTCTGAGCAGGCAGTATGCCACTGAGTAGAGCTGGAGTTTCTTTACCCAGGCAGCATATGGCATCTGTTTGAGCCCTATGATCCTCTTGGTGAGGTACTTTTGGGGTCTTTCCAGTTGCTGCAGGTTTCTGGTAAGGTACATCCCGAAAGGGGCATTGTACTCAATTATGGGCCTGATGAGTGATGAGTAAAGAGGCACGATGACCTCCCCTGATCTCAATGTGAATCCCTTCATCATTAGGTGGGCTATATAAAATGTTTTTCTAACCACTTTGGCCACGTGGTTGTCAAATGAGAGATTGCTATCAACTTGGGTCCCCAGGTCCCTAATTACTTCTTCTGTACTTAATGGATTACCACCTATGTGGTAATTTGTGGGCACTTTGTTTTTGCCAAAGGGGATGACTATACACTTTTTGGCATTTAGCTCGAGGCCATGGCTCTGGCACCAGTTGTCTGTTTCTATGAGGCCCTTTTGGAGGATGCTTGTGTCGGCTGGAGAGTCGATTATGGTGCCCAGTTTGCAGTCATCTGCGAACTTAGTCAGCCACAGTCCTTCCATGTTGGCCTGTACCTCCGAGAAATATATACCGAACAAGAGAGGTCCCAGGACTGAGCCTTGTGGGATGCCACTTGTAACTGGTTTGGAGTCTGACATGGCTCCAGCAATTCTAACCATGTGGGTTCTGTCCTTGAGCCAGTTTGCAACCCATCTAGTGATTTATAGTTTATATTTAAGCTGGTGAGCTTATCTATAATGCCCGAGTGGGGTATTGTATCGAAGGCTTTTGCGAGGTCCAGGTAGGCTGTGTGGACCACCTTCCCCTCGTCAATGGCCTTGGTGACTGTTTCAAAGAAATCAACCAAGTTTAAGAGGCAGGATCTGCCCTTAGCAAAGCCAAACTGGGTAGGATCCAGTATCTGTAGGTCCCCAATATCTTTATTTATGAGGTCCATGATGATCCTTTCCATACTTTGCAGACCAAGCTAGTCAGGCTTTTGGGGCGATAGATTCCAGGATCCATTGAGGCACCACCTTTGTGGAGAGGGGCCACTGTTGCTGTACGCCACTCTTTGGGTACATGTCCTGTAGTAAGGCTGAGATTGAACAGTAATTTTATGTTTGGATTTAGCTCTTCTTGGTGTTCATGTAGGACGCAGCCCGGGACAAAGTCTGGTCCCACTGATGCTGTGTTTTTTGCTTTGGAGAGGGCAGCTGTTACCTGAGCATCTGAGATGTCAGGGGGGCAGCACTCTGCTGGGATAAATATTTGCCCTTTTGGTGGGAGTTTGTGCTGAACCTGTCAGCTAGGATGTTGGCAATGTCTGTGGGTTCAGTGTATTTTTTGTCATTTTGGACTAATTCTGAGCATATCTGGGAATTCCAACCCAGGTTCCTAACATAACTAAAGAAAGCCTTGTGATTATCCTTAGTGTCCTGTGCAATTTTTCTCTCGAAGTTGGCCTTAGACGATTTTATGAGTGCCCGTAGTTTTTTGCTAATACTGATCAGAGATGCCTTCCCTTTTTGGGATTTTGCTCTATCATGTAGTAGCTTCCTCCTGCTATTGTATAGTTTGTTTATGGCTGAGGTCCACCAGACAGGGCGTCTGCCTTTGGAGGATTGGGTCTAAAGGATTCTGCGGTCTGGGTCGTATTTTTCACAGGCTCGGGGGCTTTGAAGGATTCCACCTCGGTTTTGAGGAGTGTGAAATTTGATTTAGGTTGCTAAGTATTGAAGGTAATATTACTTTATGTTGTTACCTAAATCTAGCTCCTTGTTTGCTTGCCAAATAATCCAGATTTTGACATTGTCTTCTTTCTGAATAGCAGAGTTACTAATCTGTTAGCATTCTACAGATAATAAATAAATAGGAGCAAGTGATATTTTGTGAGATCAAAAACAGATTATAGACACAGAAGAAAGTTGGAAAACTGAAAAGTGAAGACAGGAAAGTTAATTATAACTTAAGTCAAACATTGGAAGTTATGGCAGCAACTGTACTAAAAGTCATTCTACACATACTGGTCTACTGAGAAGAGGGGTCAGTCTCCAAAGTTAAGAGCAAATTATATAGATATCCGTGTTTAGATTGCTTTAGGCCTGCCTTTTTGTCACTTTTGTTTGCACTGCTAAATCATCTTTCAATTAAACTTTGTCAAAAACATTGACAACTCATGCAATATTACCCATGGCTCTACCTCAGAACTCCTAGAAATCTAGATCACACTTACAAATCCAACTATTACTTCATTGCTGACTGTAGATATAGATCACTGTACCTGAAATATCAGGGAAATTAACTTTTTACATGATATGGAAGTAAATCACTTGATTTTCAACCGAGACATAAAGAACGTATAGACATTTTAAAATTCAAATCTTTAATATAAAAGCACAAGAATGCTAATTTTAGATGTATTGGATAGAATTCTGACCATTTTATTTTGTTGTTTTATTGCATTTTATAGTTAGTAATTATTTATCATGGAAATCATCACAACATCGAGGGGAGAAATATTAAACCTGTGCACCTTAAACAATGATAGGGAGCTGACTTCAGTTACTAAAACACTGATTGACTAAATAAAAATCATACGTATAGCCAATCATCTGTCAACAACCTCTTTTTTCCATTTTTATGCACAAGGGATCGGGGTATCACTTCAACAGTGACAATCATCAAGAACCAATATTCACAGTGAGTGGTTAGTATTTACAACTTGCATGTGTACACGTGAGTACATGTATATATTTGTAGGATATACAGTAGATGGATGCAATATATAAATGTGTGTGCTTGTGTGGATGGATGCATGGCTTTCTGTCAAACTCCTTTTGTCAGTGAATGGGAGGTCCAGTACAGCTGATCAAAAATCAGCTTGTTGAACCTTACCAGCTCATGGATATCATGGTACAGTATGGATTAGGGAATTTACCCTCACTCTACTGTAGTGTAGTCTCAGAACTGATATATATTTATATTTATATCTATATCTATATCTATATCTATATCTATATCTATATCTGAGTTTCTGAAAACTCAGTCACCTGATAAGGATTCATATATGTATACACAGACACACACACACACACACACACACACACACACACACACACACACACACACACACACACACACACACACACACATGGATCCCTATGACATGATCTAATGCTCAGATGAACAAATGATGCAAGATAGAGGCAGGAAGATCCAAAACACAAGAACATTATCATTTTGTGAAAACACTCCCCTTCAACTATTTAAATTTATTGGCCTTTCTACTGTATTCCATAGTACCAGAACACAAAATTGCCCACCCCATTTCAATCTATCTTGCTCTTTTAACAATAGTGGCTCTCCACTAAAACTTAATTTTAGATAGCTAAATCTTTAGTTATCCACTTTCATATCTAACTGCTTAGTGCACACTGCAGTGTTTAGGATAAATCATTTTTTTTATCTTATCTTTAAGCATCTATTGCAAGACCACCAGTTATTGGATAGCCCACATTCTGCCTCTCAGTAGTCATCCTGGCATTAGATCTTTTGTTTTCTCCTGATGAGAGAAGGAGTGCAGTTACATTATTTCCTGGAGACTGTTGATCACCAGAAAGCCTAATAACTGCTTTATAGGTGACAGCTTGGAATCTGTGCTTATATTCTGATCCTGGTGAGAGTAGGAGCAGAGTGCATTGATTCCTGACTCTTTCTGGTTAGAGAGTGAGTGTCTGTTCTTAATGTACCTGATTGGTCCGGTTACTATTCAAGGCATTAACCAGAAAAAGGCTACAAGCCTACAAACCCTTGCATAATCTGGGACAAGACTGTGGAACACTAAACAGGCAGTGGCTTGCTTCTCTTCTTGGGATTGGTGCTAATATTTTGGTTATGGTGAGAGAATAAGGAAAGGAGTATTGTATCCCAACAGAGTGAAGCTGTGGTGAGACCAGCAGTAGTAGTAGCTAGGCAGTAGCCATTCATGCGACTCCCCTCTTTTCATCATTCTTGAGAAGCTAATTCTTTGTTTTCAGTAAGTAGTACTTGATTTCTTTCTAACTTCAGAATATCTGCCTAAATACTTTGTACTTAAATTTTCAGGGTCTACGTATTAGTTTCCCCTCAAGTGTTTGGCAGTGCTCTGTACAGACCCAGACACCTTGAGTGACATTTTCCTGTAAAAGCACAATTGAAATTTCTCCAATATCTAGTTGCACACAGGGCATCTAATTTGCAGTGACAAGCACTGTCTACATAATTGTAAACCAGATACTCCTGACAGTGATTGATATTCACATTCCAACAGTCTAATTAATAAAAAGGTTCTGTTGCCATGAATATGGACTTTCCTACTGACTCTGTTACTGGCTTGGTGGATATGGGCATCCTGAGGCAATGTAGAAATTGCCTCATGTTTACTGACATCCAGTTAATTCTCAAACAAACTGATACATTATATGAGAGATATATTTACACAACGTCACTAGAGGCAAAGCTCTCATATAAAAGTGTTCCTAATGTCAATAAGGTTGTCAGTAGTACACATGCTGCAGCGATCACACACAATTCAAAGCAGACATACACACCCACATATACTGAGGCACTTACATGTAACCTTCCTAAACCACAAAGACCTCCTAGACAAAGTATACATAAGAAATACCCTCAGCAGCCCGAAACACGCTCTTTCAAAACTACACTCACATCAACACATAGAGCTAGATCTCGTGGAGCCTCTACCTCTAGGCCCATCAGACAAGTCACCGCACAATCCAACATTCTAGTCATTGGAGACTCCATTGTCAGCCACACTGATGTCCCTCTCATCAGGCTTAGTAAGGAGAAAGTTACGATCAGTTGGCTTAGTTGCTGGTGTCATTCTAAGGGGCTGCAATATTTCTCAGCATGGAAGGAGATGGTCAACAGACCATGCTGCTTTGCCAGGGGTGGTCTGCACCACTTCCCTCTAAGCTTTCAAATATTAGCTAAAACATTATCTTCCCCCATAGTGCCTTTTTTAGGCAATGCCAAACTGAAAGTACTTCAGACATAGCAAATCAAAACCAAGAAAATCTCAAGGTATTACTGCTCAATGCTAGGATCCTAAACAAATTACTCCACTCCCTGGAAGCTTCTCTTCAGAGAATGCTGATATCTGCGTGATCTCTGAGACATGGTTTAAAGCCGCGAACAGCACACCAACAGTGCAGGGTTATAATGCCTTTCACACATTTAGACCAGCTACTTTAGAGGCAGGGACTAAAGGTGGAGGTGTATCTATTTACATCAAAAATAAATATACTTCAATGCTGGTCAAACAGGACAATGGACTTGAACTGTTCCATGTTCAAATCATCATAGGTAAAATTCAGTACCACTTCCTTGCAAGCTATAGGTACCCCTCTATGACCCAGTAAAAACATACCATGTATTTAAACTTATTAGAAACACTAACCATCTGACCCAATTCCATATTCATGGATGACTTTAATTAACCCACTATTAACTGTGAATCCTATACAACATCAAACGTACATACACAGAGATTCCTGGATTTAGTAAACACAAACTCCCTGGACTAGGTAGTCAATACGCCAACCAGGGTTGCAACCATACTGGATCTGGTTCTCACTAATATGGGATAGTGCTGCATGCCCCCTACAGTAATGCCTTCCCTATTAATGTAAGACCATAAACTGGTCTCCTTTGAAATAAAAATAAAACCTGGACCCCCAACTAAACTGGGAATATTCAGGAACTATTCTAAAGCTAACCTCCTGCTATTAAGTGAGAACCTGTCCAAATTTCAAGCCCCTATAAACCCTGAGAACACTTCTGCCTATGCAGAACTGTTCACAGAAACCCTGTACAAAAATGCTAATAGTTGTATAGAGGCAGCTGTACCCACCAGGAAGAAGTACAGAACTAACTCAAAAAACATGCCACCCTGGTGGAATAATAACATCAATCAGATGTATAACAGGAGGAAGAATATCATGGCAAAAATTAGGAGGTACAGCACCCAGCAGGATAAAAACACTCTCATTAAACTAAACAAACAACCCTGGTGATACATAAAGTCTATCAAAGCCAAATTTGAGGTAAGTTTGGCCTCCCAGGCCAAGAACAACCACAAAGCATTTTTTTAGATGTGTCTGCAACCTCAAAGGCAATACATAATTGTATGCAGAGCTCATTGTAAATGGAACCACCTATAATTAGACAGAAGACATAGCAAACCTCTTGGCTGATAAATTCAGCTCCAACTTTACTCCTCTGTCCCCCTCAACTTTCCCTCAGGAAATATCAAATATAAACCCCCCTATTATCACTAGGGAACAGGTCCTCAATGCTCTCTCTCTATGACCAAGAACACTGTATCAATGGGCCCAGACAATATCCCAGGATGCTTTCTAAATAGCATGGAACATGACCTATCAGGGCCTCTGGAATAACTATTTAACTGTAGCCTCCAAACAGGCTTTGTGCCTCATGAGTGGAGAAAGGCAACAGTCATCCCTCTGCACAAAGGTGGTCCATCTACAGACCCTGGAAACTGCAGACCCATAAGTCGCACTAGTCTTATATGTAAAGCCATGGAAAGAATTATCATGGAGATGATCAATAGAGATATAGCAAACCTCCAGACACTGGACCCAACCCAGTTTGGTTTTGTGAAGGGCAGATTATGCCTATTCAACCTGGTGGACTTATTTGAGAAGGTCACCAAAGCAATGGATGAGGGCAAAATCATTCACACTGCCTACATTGCCCTGGCCAAGGCATTTGACACAATACCTCACTCAGGAATTGTTGACAAACTCAGGGGATTAGGTACAAACCCATATGCCACCTGGTGGATAGCTCACTGGCTCACAGACAGGACTCAGGAAGTTAGAATTGGGGAGTTCACTGCTACAAAGAGGCCATTCACAAGTGGAGTCCCACAAGGATCAGTCCTTGGACCTCTCCTTTGTGGTATTTACTTCTCAGAAGTCAAAGCCAATGTCAGTGGCCTCTGGCTGACTAAATTTGCAGATGATTGCAAATTAGGAGCTGTCATTGAATCTCACACTGACACAAATGTTCTCCAGGAGGGGCTGACACAGACAAACAACTGGTGTCAGAGTCATGGACTAAAACTAAATGCTAAGAAATGCATAATAGTATCCTTTGGGAAGTCATCTATACCTGGTAACTATCATATTGACAACACACCCCTTAGAGTTGACCCAACAGTCAGGGATTAGGGACACACATAGATAGTAATTTAGCCTTTGATCATCATGTGTCTACAGTGTTGAAGAAATCATTCTATGTTGCGCAACTTATGAACAAAGGTATGGTATCTAAGTCCAAGGAAGTCATTGTTCCACTGTATTTGGCATTCATCAGACCTGTCATTGAGTACACTGCCCCCTTTGGTATGCACCCAACCAGGCATATACAACAACTGGAACGTCCACAGTGGTTCCTCACTAAAATAATACAGAGAGTAAGTAATATGTCCTCAAGGCCCTATCCCTGTATTCGGTCTCCTACAGGCTTTTTGAGGGGAGATCTGTGCCTAGCATACAAGGTATTGTCAGACCCCACTCTGGAGCTCCTGCATAACCACAAAACAAACATAACCAGAATTACCCATTCTAAAGACTTAAACCTTACCTGTGATATAAATAGGACCTTCTGGAGAGATAGGATGTATCCCAGAGACTACATCATCTATAAAACAGGCTCCCCATCCATGTGAAGCAGAGTTCCTCCCTAATCCAATTCAAGTGCAACTTGGACAATTGGATGGGGGACCAGAAATTCATCCCTGGTTTGGCACCTATGTCTCTGATGCAAACAGGTAGCCTGTAAATGGTTCATCTCCCAGGGCTATGCGTACACTTATCAAGGGTATCAGAAATTATCACAGATTTGGGATGCATGGCTAGGCTTAAAAAGGTCCTTGTGGTCATTAGCCTAGTAAAGACCTATGAACCTATAAAAATTAAAACTTAAGCAAATCACAAACAACACCAGGGTTTTACAGAGAGGCAAGCCAGCCTTTCCCCCACACTCTCATAGACAGACTGATAAAGAGATAGACAGAAGTATAAATATATGCCATGAAAGCAATCAAAAAAATTGCAAGGTATGGATTATGCTGCAGAAACATATTTTCTAAAAGAAATAGTAGGAGATGGGCTTCAGTAATGCATGGCATTAGGCTAAAAGAAAGAGAGTTTATCTGTTTGTCAGGGATGTTACATTTCTTTCTGCAAAATCCAAGACTCCAGATTTGGGTCATATTCAGTAAGCTGCAATAATGGCTGGTACTATTAGGAGAGAGTTTTGATTGACAGCACTTCTTTGCATGGAGGGACATAGTGTGCCTCACTATCTGTGGTGATCACCAAGCTCGTTGGTGGCTTAGCTTTATTACATGGTCATAGTCTGTATGTCAGTGAAAGTCCATGGAAAATTGAAAGGTAAGGTTCTACCTGTCAAGCATTAGTACACTGAGATAGATGCATGTACCCTGTACTCCAGTAGACAGTCAGAAAAGTATTTGCTGATGAATAACAAGTATAATGGCAAACTGGCTGCACCTTGATATCTTTGATGTGTGCACATGATCAGTGGCATTGCACTATTAAAGCAGTTGTCAAGCAAGGCAAATATCTTTGTAGGACTATCAATGTGGTAAGTAAAAAAAAAAAAGAAAAGAAAACAGGCAGGTAAGCATTAAACCAAAGAACATAACACAGCCAGTCCTAAAATGGCAAGATGAGTTGGATTGTTGGAATTTTCAGTGAATAGTCAGATGGGTCATTTATATCTGTTTAGCAGTTTGTATAAATCATTAAAATGTATGCTTCTGTGTTTGTATTAAATATAAATCATGATGTAATAGTGGTTCCTGTTTTTTTGTCTATAATGATGCATAGAAAATTCAGTGAAATTACTTACGTCTTTGTCGATGTTATCTCTTTTGTGTTACCCTTTAATTCAGTCCTCATCTTTAAAGAAATGAACTTGGGCACACGCCAGTGGTTCCCCAGTGAGAAGGCTTACATATGAGGCAGAGCAAGGACATGGTCATAAATCATGAGAAGCTAAAGTTTATTATCCAATTCTTGTGGTTGTTTATTAATTTATTTACTGTCAGTTAAGAAGGTGTTCTGGCACTTTGGAGCCTTTCTTGTGAAATGAAATTGCATATGGGAACATCACTGAAGGCTGAGGTAACACTGTCATTTTGTAACAAATGCATTTGACAAGTAAGTGATAATTAGTCAAGCCATTTTTTTCAGGAAGGCACATTCTTTCGTCCAGCAGCAGAGAACCATCTTCAGGACACACATCCAGTCTGTTTCTTAATGAGTATCCACAGTGACCATAACATTTTATAAAGAAGCAGACAGAACACAAAGGCCGCACTGACTTTGTGTAAAAACTGTTTGTATGCCCTTGTGTAGCTTTCTGTTCCCCACCCATATTCAAGACTTCATCAGTCCCATACGACTTTACGTCTTAATTGGTGATCCCCCCACACACACATAACATGCTGTAGGCCTACACAGTGCTTCTTGAAAAACAGTATTTTAGTATTTCTATATAAGTAATCTGAGTCACTCTTGCCTGCTGCCATGTCTTATCAGTCTTCCCAGTCTGTCATCTGTCCTTTGTTCTCACATTTGTCATTACTTGCTATTAGATTTGTGACTCAGCTATTTGCCACATGCATCTGGAGCATTTCTCCCCAGGCCTCTGCTGAAAATAGGCTCTGTCCTGGTTGGACTTTCATGATAAATAAATGCTAAATAAATGAAAATAAAACAAATTGCATTCCTCTCTGCTTACTCCTTTCCTTAATGGGCATGTCTCTTGTGTTGTCACTGTTGTCTCATATTCAGACTCCCCCAAACCCGTCCTCAGCTTCAGCGATATCTCTAGACTGTTTTTGACTGCAGATGTCCTGAGTAACAAATCACCTCTAGCACTGTAGAAATTAATGCATTATTTCAGTGGATACCTCCTCATTTCTCACTAATGCGTAAATCAAAATACTGTTTTCTTAAGTCAAAGTTGTGACTCAGTGCTTGCATAACTGGACTTGTGGGAGGTAATCCCACCCAGATCCTACGTTTTTGTTTTTCCTTGCATTTTCCCTTTCCTTAACCTTGGTTAGATATCCTGAAGTGCCATATTTTGTGCATTTGTGTATCAAACACCAAACACCATCCTGACTGGCTTTATGCCTTTCTTTCACAATTAGGTAAATGAATAACCAGTAATTCACACTGACATGTGCTTTGATTTTTGGAATAATTTTATTATCATTCCATATAAATAAAATAACCAACATGTACAGTCCACTCAAAGGGCCTACTTTATTGAGAACAGCACAGAGACAGCATGTCCAGTCATGACAAGCTTGTTATATGCTCAAGAAAGGTATGCCAAGAAACTCACCTCCAGAGTGAAGCTTGAAAGGTGAATCTTGGCATCCAAGTCAATAACACATAATAAATGGTTATGATCTGAGATCTGATTATAATTCTTTGTTGTGCAAGAACTTTATCTTCTCCATAGATAACCAATTTTTGAAAAAAGGAAAAAGTGCACAATGATTTACTGGCTTTGGAAAGTAATAAAGCACTGCATAAGCATTGTCTTGCACACAGTGGTAAACCTTTCAGCTTAATTAGAAAGACATGTATCTGGAACAATTTTCCCCGGGCCTCCGCTGAAAATTAGCTTCATTACAAGTTGAACTTTCCCAGTTAACAAATGTTAAATAAATAAATAAACAATACTTTTGCTGTAGTAGAGAAAAGAGTTTTGGCAGTAGTGGAAACTAAATTACATACATTCTTTGAATCAGAGTATAACTGAATCTGTGTCATTTTTTCCAGAAATCATGGAGTACAATAAGTGTTGCCTCACTAACAACATCACTAAGCCCATTTTTCTAAAATGCATCTTAAAATTGTTGAAATGATGTTAGTAATTATTGCTACCAATAGTCTATTCTTCATTGTATATCCTGATCATTGAATGATATTATTATATTATTATTATTATTATTATTATTATTATTATTAATAATAATAATAATTCAAACATTCCAATTTAAGTGGAAATATATAATGCACAGAGCAGTGCATGTTCACTAATCACAGTTTTTTGCATAAAGAATATCATAGGACAATCTCCTTCTTGACTTGATGTCACATGTAAATATTATGATTGCAGCTTATCCTAGCAGTTAACACAGCGGTTTTCTTATACCTCTTTTCGCTAGCAATCTGTGACGTTGAGTGAATGACTTAACCAAATTAAGAATTCCAGGGTAATATTCAAAAACACTTCCCAAAAATTGGAGTCAGACTAACAATAACTATATCTATAAAATAACTCTGCCATTTAAAGGTTAACTGACTCTGATTTCTACTTATTCTGACTATAACTCAAGATCTCAGCTTACACATCGTCTCCTTTGGAATGGCACTTTCTCTGCCTCAGGTGTAGCCCCACTCCACTCGCCCTCGCTATGGCTCACTTTCTTTCTCCTACCATCCCCATTTCCACTCACCCCTCATATAATTTCCTTTATATTTCTTCATCATTTCCCACCTATAATCAAACCCCTCCCCTTCCTGTTTCCTATCTACATCTTCATCTATCGCACCACACTCCTTCAACTAACTACACATAATCTAGCTTACCTATACTTCCTCCTCTAACTTTAACCTTCTTCCTGGTCCATACCACCTTTTATTATATCTTTTTTCTCTCAGTAATCACCATGCATACACTACTCCTCTCCACTGCAATACTGCTATCACTATGTTTCCTCGATGCTCTAACATCCTCATCAACAGTATTAACCCCTTATCATTATACTCCTACCCATACACACAACTATAACTTCTCCTATACCCATCAGCCAATACTTATATCTGCAAATATCCACCCCATGAATGTACAACTCCCCAAAATAAAAATCCCCCCCTCCCCTTCCATAATATCTTCAAATAAATCAAAATACACTAAATACTACCTAATAACTATGAAACCTAACTACTATCCTATTTCACTACTCCCATAAGATGATATCCACCCTAACCCAGGACCCAGTCCTAACTCTACCACTCCTCACAATATCTTATCAACCACAAGTAATTTACCAAAAAAAAAAAAAACAAACAAATCTTTTACTCTATAAAGACTCGAAGCATACTTAATAAAGTTAGCCAACTTCATGCTTGAATATCTGCTCAAAACCCAGACATTATTTCCATTATAGAAACATGGCTTAAACCACAAAAACTAGATAAGGACATACTCCCTCCTGGATATAATCCTCCTGGATATAATATAATACGTCTCGATCGCCCTAATAGAAATGGAGTAGGGATTGCAATTGCATACTCCAACAACTTCACTTTTACATACTCAAAGCTGTCTATACCTTCCTTTTCTCCTGCAGAATTACTGGTAGCAAACCTTAAACTCAATGACTATACTGCTATTACTGTTGTACCTATCTACATTCCCCCAGGGGACAACATTCCCTTATTGGAAAACATTCTCTCCTACCTCTCCCACAACATTCCTAATGAAATCATCCTCCTTGGGGACGTGAACATAAATTGGGAAACACTCACCAGTCCTAACTCAACATACCATATAAATCTATATGGCTTTTCACAACTTATCTCCTAGCCTACTCATACCAATAACACTCATTCTACCAGTACACTCATTGGCTGGATTCTTGTTTCAAATCCCTCTAAATACCATAGTCCTGAAACACTCTTTGACTTCCTAAGTGACCACTCTCCAATAAAGGTACTTAGACATACCTCCCACTTATCTAAACCACATAGATACATAACCTGTAATAACTTATTCAAATTCAACCCAGAAACTTTTAATAATCTTTTATATGGAACTTCCTCACCCAGCTCCCACTTGATGAAACAGTTCAAACTTTTAACTCAACCTCCCTAAATATCTTAAACTCACTAGCCCCATTACGGAAAGTAAGGATAAAAGCTACTATATCCCCTTGGCTATCTAAGAATACTCACTCTTATGGCAGCCAGAGACCGAGCCTGGAAAACTTGGACCCAAACTAAACTACCAGCAGATCTGCAGAAGTATAAAGAACTGAGAAATAAGACAAAAAAATGTATTGATAAAAAAAAAGACTTCTACAATAACCCTCCAGCTGCCCTAAATTCAGATTCAAAAAAATTCTGGAATGCCATAAACCAAATACTTCATCCTGGTAATCCCACTTCACCTAATCCATGTCCTGACATATCTCCCAAAAAGACCGCTAACTCCTTCAATGCCTATTTCATTCAGTCAATAGCCAAATGTTTCAATCCTAATCTAAAATACTCCAGTAACAATGTTCCAAATTGCTTGGAACCTCCACCCACAGCCAACTCCGCAAACTCTTTTTTTCCTTAAAGCAGTCCCTACCGCTTACATCAAAACCCCTCTATCCAAACTAAAACCATGCTCTGTTTTGGTTGACAGTATCCCATCTTACTTTCTTCAGACTGTTGCTCCCTCTATTGCTTTGCCAGTATCTATTTTAATCAACCGTTCCATCTCTGAAGCTAAAGTACCTGCTATCTGGAAACAATTCTACACCATACCTATTCACAAAGGTGGCAATGCCACAGAACTCTCAAACTTCAGACCAATAGCTATCCTCTCCCTCTGTCTAAAGTCTTAGAAAAATGTATACATACACAAGTAATGCAATATCTTATACAGGGCACACTCCTTGCTACCACTCAGCACAGTTTCCAACCCAAACATAGTACCACTACAGCTCTACTTTACTTTCTCAACACCATTTCTATAGCTAGAGATAATCATAAACTTATCTCATGCTTATTCCTTGTCCTCTCAAAAGCATTCAACACTGTCTCACATCCTCTGCAACTGAATAAACTCTCTGATCTCAACTTGTCTACTACACCAATAGCATGGTTCTGTAGCTATCTCACTGACTGACAGTAATCAGTAAGATGGCACTCCTCACTATCGTCTCCCCTTCCAGTGAAAATGGGTGTTCCCCAAGGATCCATCCTTGGAACACTACTTTTCAATATCTTCACCAACTCACTCTACTCCTCATGTCCACAATCCTCATTAGTCCAATATGCAGATGACTCCACAATTATCACCACTGCTAACTCACTGTCTGAACTTCTAACAGCTACCCAGTCTTCTTTCAACTCTGTTGAAACCTGGCTCACCAATAATCAGCTCATCCTTAATCCCAAAAAAAAAACAAACTCTTACCTTTCTCCCCTAAACTGTTACTCATATCAAATCTACTTTTCAAATAAAATCACTAAATCACACTCTCATAGTTGCTGACTCTAGCACTAAACTCCTTGGTGTAACCATTGATGATCAGCTAAAATTTGACCTCCATATAAATAACTGTATCAGGAAAACCCATCCAAAACTAGGACTTCTCTACAGCAATAAAACATTCCTAACCCCTGAATCTAGAACTACAATCACACATGCTTATCTTTTGTCATGCCTAACATACTGCTCCCAAATACGCACAAATCTTAACTCAACCTTACTTAGCAAACTTGAATCAGCCTATCACAAAATAGCCAGATTTGCTGCACAACAAACCTACAAATCTCACCACTGTATCTCCCTCAAACATCTAAACTGGCTCGAACTACCACACCTCCTAATCCTCTCTCAGCTCCAAATTATACACGCCATTATATATTCACCATCCTACTGCCCAGCACTAGGAACCGTAATCTCCCACTATGTCCCATCCAGACTACTCAGGAGCTCCACCCAAGACCTTTTACAAATTTACAAGCCCAAGTTCAAAATAGGAGCCATTACATACAGCTACCATCCCTCTATTGCTTGGAACAAACTCCCAAAAGAAGTTAGATCACTTTCACATCCCTAAGTATTCAAATGAGCCACCAAAGAGTACTTAAAAGTCATTGGATTTGTACCTGTTCCCAGCCTCCTTGAATATACCTTCACTAAATAACAAACCTAACTTCCTCTGTCTTACCTTCATTTCTTCTCCTCTATACCTATACATTTACAACTTAAAATAGTCTACTTCATCATTTTTTACCTAACACTATCTCCTTTCTTCTGCTGTAGTATTCTTCATAACACTTTTATAGATAATTGTAACTGCATATATATGATAACTGTTCTACAGGTTTTATTATGAATGATTATAATGTTAACTGTGTTTGTAATGGTTATATATATTTTTGTAAGTTTTGGAGCTTTTCTCCCCGGGCAGCTGCTGAAAAAGGGCTTTTGCTCAGTCAGACAATCCTGGTTAACAAATGTAAAATAATTAAATAAATAAATAGATAAATAAATAAATTCTGCTTGCATTGCTGTAGAATAGATACAAGTGTCCAGTGACTTTAGCTGGTAATAAATGCATAAAATAATGAAATAAAAATCTAAGTAATTCATTGCAAAATAGGCTATATTCCTGCTTCTGTAAGAGTACAGAAAGTTACTCAGTCCTCCTGAAGTCCTGATGTCAGTGGAAACTGCAATTCATTTTATCAAGGCAGAAGAAATCTCAGTGTTTAGTAACTCCATGAATGATAATTTTTGTTATGTCTTTCTCTACTACCTGGTGGGATTCATAGTTTATGATCTTTTGGCTTGTAATCTGCTATCCTTTTTTCACGTACACATTCAATGATTTTTTTGTGTGTGTGTATTTGTTCTTCTCTTACTGTATCTATTCATGTTGTTAATCTCTATGAAGCTTTTTGTCCTTCGGCTTTTCTATTATACTTGCCTTTTCTTTGGTAGACGCCTATTTGTTTTTTACTCCATTGACTATGGTGCTTAAGTCTATTTCGTAGCCAAATTCAATATTTTACTCGGCAGTACTGCACTATGTGTTGAATTATGCAACAGTGAATCTCCCTGTATTGAAAAGATATTATATTAGACATGAAAGCAGAAAACTAGAATGGAATGCGCATTAAAGATATTTCATGTAAAATCAATAAACTTCAATCAGCAAACACAGTCTGTAAACAACTTCCTCCTGTTTAATATGCTAACTGTTCATGCATGTTATGACATGGAGTCTTGCTTTTTTTATGACTGAGATACTGATACACTAATGTGAAATGTGTTCTTAAATTTGCTAAACAAAAAAATAAAAAATATATATATACTAACTGCACATAGTCAGTACAGATCCAGCAGATTATGTTATAACTTTATGCTTTATGTAATCCTATAATAATGGCAGGCAAACATAATTCATTTTCAGGAGTAGCCTAGGGACTCAAGGCAGGAGTGGTTTGCTAATGTGCTCAGAGTCATATGATATGTAACAGAATCTGGGGAATTCAAATCCAGGTCTCCTAGATATAGTTTTGCAAGTTGCAGCATTACTCTATAGATACTAATACTACAGTAAACTCTCAGTTATCCGGAACTCAAGCAACCAGAACTCTCAAGCAACCAGAAAGAAAAAAATCAAAAAATCAAAGAAATACAATACAATTTTCATGTGTTGCACCTCCCTCCCCCCTGCAAAAACATACCTTACGTTTTTAGTTTTCGAATTTTAAAAATGAAGATAGGAATAAATTCCCTCTCTCCCCAACCTAAGAACAAGTCAAACCAAACAAATAGTATAAGGTACAGTATTAGTCAAGCCTATTTTTAATAGAAACTCTCAAGCAACCAGAAACTGCAGTTATCTGGCATTTACCAATCCCCGTGGGTGCCGGTTACTGAGAGTTTACTGTAAGCACTGTTCTGGTAACTTGTGATTCAAGTCAAATGAATTGTGCTGATGGTGGATTTTCACTTAAAGGTTGATTAGGCTGCACGTGTATGGTACTGTCTAAGCACGACACACATTTTTTGTGATATTGTACTGCATTAGGCAAGCTATTTAAACTGCTTAAGGTAATAATAAGATGTTCTCAGAGAATTTCTAAAGTGTCATACATACATATTTCATACTAAGCTGCTTTTATGGTCCTTACTCATACATCTTGACTAAACTTCACTCTGAAGTTAATTTTCTTTTTTGTGGAAGTATTTTGTTATAAGATGCAGACATAACTAATTTAACATGCCTTTTTTCCTTTTCTTACTTCATCGTTTTCTGTTCTTCATATAAATGGATTAGTTAGAGAAAATCTGCCTATAGAGAGGGCAACTGCTAGCAACCTACCAGCTAGCTACAGTTATCTGGTAATATACTAACAATTAGGTGTGTGTCATTGACAGGTCCCCCCAGAATGTAACTCTTTCCAAGAAGCTGGACATAGAATAGATATTTAGATCACTAGTTCCAAACATTGCACAATAATTGCTACATTTCTCTGTTTTGCACTAGTGTTGGATATGCTTTGATTATGTTTCTTATCACTAAACCTGACTTGTTTACATTGCAGAAACACTTGGAGGTTTCAATAGGCTGTAACAAATGATAACAGTGATGCTAGGACCATTGTCTGTTGATCATCTCTAAGTTTCCATGGAACTACTGGTAAGAAAACTAACCCACATGGACCCTTTTTTGTTTGCTTTCAGTCTCATTTTTGTGTTCGCTGAGTGAGATTCAAAAAAATATCCAACTCCATTAGAATATTGCATAGGCCTAAGGGTAGAGAGGGACAGCTGTCCTCCACCTTTTAGTGAAGCACTTTTTAGCTGCTAGAATCATAATATTGAGTAGACATGTTCTGGCAAGAAGTAAACCACAGGTGAAAGTTCTTAATTGTAATTTTATACTTGAGAAAGACAAGTAATTGGTCAGATGTCCTGTAACCTAGCTATAAAATTCTTTGGTGTTGGGCAGCTCCAAGAAATATGTACCCGGTCCCCTACCACACACACATTGCAATAGAAACAAAAGGTGGGAAGACACAACCTGGAAAGATTCTATTTAATTTAGCAGGAATATGAAATACTTGAAATGGTATGGACATCCAAGGAGTCCATGTTTATGGGTGCACGTGCCATATATGGATATTAGAACGATCCATTCCCATTTTTTTTTCCAATACCAGATCAGCCAATATTTATCAGGCAGGCTCAATCTAGCCTCCAGAAGGTACCTATAGATTTGGGAAATATCCTTTTCCATAGATGTGTTGGTGCACATACTTTGAATAGCAAGTCCACTCTCTGTGGCCATTGTGTACTCTTATTTAAAACATATTATTCATGAATTTATTAACTAACTGGTCAAAAGAGAAAAATTTTATCATCTGCCAAAGATTGACTCTCCCAAAATTGTTCCCATGTAATCAGCTGTGAGTTGAATAATAGTTGTTCCCACTAGTATACATTAAGGCAGCTCCTGAGGACTGCATTGGCAAAACATGTTTCTTTAAACCCAGGCTATTCATTTTTTTTAGAATTATTGACCAAATGCAACCTGACGAGAAAGGTGGCCCTATAGCCTTAAGGCTAGAACAACAGGAGCTATTCTGGCTAATTAGGTTTTATGCATATAACCAACCAAGGTTAAATGATTTATGTTCTATTGTTTGTATGTTAAAATTGAAGAGTTTGGAAAGATGATTTTTTTAGATTAAATTTTTTTTAGATTTAATATTATTCACTTGCAGGTTTTACATAAAATTAGCAGTTTTTCTTCTTATTTCATTTTGATTATAATTTCAGAACTGTATGTATGTGTTTACTAGGCTAATTGATGTTGGGGAGGTGTGGTTTATTAGTGAACATGTGACTTATGAGGGTTATTTATTGCTCTGATTTTTTATCTCACTTTTCTGATGAAGTTCTGTCATTGCACTGAATGAAAGCGCTTACCTGATTGTTTTATTAAACTAAGTTTCATGTTACTTCCTGCCTTAGCTGATTTTTTTGGTTTTTAGTAGTTCCTTATTTTTCTAGTTCATTTTAGCTCCTGAGGACTGTTCTAGTGGGAGTCATACAAATTCCTCAATAGGCTACAGAATCAATATATGCAGTCATGGAAATTGTTTCTTCAGAGACCTTACCTGATGCCCATTCAGCAGAATATGTTAATTAAGCAAAGAGTTTGTGGGATGTGGTATTTGTCTGAAAGATACTGTCATGGAGATTATTGAGTCCTCATATCAGATGTTTCACCAGTGTAATCCAGATAACCTTTTCATTTGGACTGATCAACTCTCCCAGTAGTTTAGCCTTTAACTGCAAGGCATATAACTCTACATCAAGAGGGCCAAGCCCTCTCCTTGCAAAAGAAAATGTGAGATATCCCCAGCTAATCTTAGTTTTCCATTTAACCACATGCAATCTGCTATACAAGGCTAGTTTACAACAATATATATTAGAAGGGCCAAAGAGTATACCATGTGAGGCATACAATATAAAGGGACGGACATATCAGGTTTCTGTCTGTGTTTTTTGTACCATATTTATATAGATAAATGCCCATCTCTGAATATATACCATGGTTTAAGTCAGTGCCTCCCTAAAGATAGCCTCTATATTTCTCAACTTGCAAGAAAGAGAATTCTGGGCAAAGTTAAAAAGAAGGGGGTGGCACAAAAATAGGTACAACTTTTAAATATTGCTCATATAAAGGTCGGAAATTAATAGAATAACATATTTTACCATGTGTTTTCTGAAGGGTATGGAGTCTTAAATTCAAATGTCTGTCATTATTTAGTGACTTTAATCCTCAATGATTTCTGAGAAAACCACAAATTGTATGATGGACAGACCAAAACATTAGACAAAAATCTGGACATGCTGTGAAAATCTAGAGAGTTGACAGGTGTGGTAGCCGCCCATGTCTCATCACGTGTGGACCTCAATTTGAACCTCAAATACATCATGCCATTTTTCCCATCTAAGAAAGTATTGATGTTTCTAAGGGGTTCAATGGAGAAGAATCAATTTATATTGTTTCAGACTTACTGGGATTTACTTTATATCCAGATAATTTCTCAAATCTCTCCAAACAATTAGTAGGAGTTCTATGTTAGGCTTTGCAAGGTAAACTTGCTTAGTAAATTATTGACATGTAGTGATAGTTTATAGATATTCCCCCAGTGTATATCCATTTAGTGGAGCATTCTTCAATATAGGGCAAACAAGAGATAGAAAAAGAAGCACCCTTGTCTGGTGCACTTAGTGATAAGAATTGGAGTGGATAAATAAGAGATAATTTTCAATCTAGCTTGGGAATCCAAATATAATTATGAAAGAACCTGAATCAGTGTTGGGGGGATTCCAAAGACCCTCAGCACTTCCCACCGAAAGTTCTACCTGACTCTATTGCATGCTTTCTCTACATCAAGGGTAGTCAATAACAAAGGTTGATGATTACAATGGCATTTACCATTAACAGCAAAGTTTTGATAGTGTTAACAAAAGTAGTCATACCCCTTACAAAACCTGTTTGATCTAAGTGGATCATTCTTGGGAGACTATTAGAAAATCTTTTTGTAATAGCAACCATAAATAATTTAAAATCATGGTTTAAGATTGAAATGGGTTTGTAAGATGTTTGCAAAGTGGGGTCCTTTCCGTGGCTAGCAGATGAGAATCAGTATTGCTGTTTTTCCCAAGGATGAGGGGGGCAGGATTTCCAATGTAAAATGCTATTGGCTAGTGGGAGGAAGTTTTGAAAAAAATTGTTTTCCCTCAGCAGTATATCTCCTCTGGAATTCCATCCATAATGGGCAATTTAACTGAGATCATTTAATATAATGTAGCAAGTATTTCCTGATATGTAATTTGAAAAAGAAATTATACTTTTTCATGTAGTACAGCTTAGGTACTGGGAGGGAGAATAGATATTGTTCAATTTCATTTAACAGATGAATGGAACAGCCCTCTTTTCGGTATAAGTCAGAGATGTACCTTGACAGGAGAGAAAATAACATTCTGGCGAGAATCATAGAGTGCCCCTGAGATTGGATCCTGGATTCGACCTATCAATACAGCTGAAGGACAAGGAACTTCACACTTAGAAGACAAATCAAACCCCTTTATCTTAAGCACCCTTTGCACATGTTTTGCTTTAATGGCAAAGTATCTGTCGATTTTACCACTAAGTATTTGCATTTTTTTCTAGGGTACCCATCTCCCTACACTCAACCCATGTCTGTTCTCTTAGTAACATCCATTGGAAGGTGGTTAAATTTGCATTCCTGTGAGCCAGTATCCTTTCTGTATAGTGATACAGATCCTTCTCTAACTGTGATTTAAAATTATCCCAATCTTTTCTATAACATCTGTGTGGATGGTGACCAATCCCCTCCAGCCAACACAGATATTTGTGAAAAATTCAGAGAATTTTGGACCTTCACAGAGTAACAGTCATCCTCCATATCCTCTCCCCAATATGACCTGAAATCTTAATTGTTGCTAACAATGGAGTGTGATCCAAGATCATTATTGGGATAATGGAAAATATTGGACCATATCACTGATTGTATCTATCTTTGAAAAATTAGCATATCTGGGTGAATAATATGTGCATAAATCTTTAATAAATCATGTACATTTACTATACTAAATAGTTTAACACACTTAGCAAGGATATTGGCCACTGGTGGCAAGGCTAATTTACAATAGTCAGCTGATTCTTCTGAAGTAGAAAGGGTCAGGATCCAACCATGCCGCCATAAGACTATGCCCTCCTGATGCACAAACCAGGTTCGTCATAGCTATGCCTATGTCCTTGGGGTAGTTCCATGTGTTAGGGATGGTAGACAAATGTTGACAACAGTTATAAGCCTTCCCTATAGTGACCCTTTACTAGGGCAAATCTGCCTTATCAACAGTTAGGACTTCCACTACCAGAAAAGGAAGATACTCCATCATAATTATAGGATCCCCTTCTTCTGCCTGATATGTATCAGGAAAAATATTCTTCAAAGTACAGACTCTTCAACACTTTAACATTCTCCAGATTTGTTGAATGAGTTTCTTGAAATTGCAAAAAATGATGTCTGTGATTATAAACAAATGCAAAAACCTTATTCCTTTCCCTATATCAGTATGCCAATTAATGTTCCACGTTTATATTTGTAAGTCAGTCATCACATAGACAGAAGCATGGATGACTATTGATACGTAATGGATTGTAATTAAAAATATATATATATCAATATCTACAGACACCAACATGCCAACCATTTAGAGGCAGACATTTCCTTATAGGATAAGATATATTTTCTTCATGTTGAGGTGTAACTCCTTAAGTAAGCAAGCATTAACAAAATACAGAAACTATTTACAAAAAATGTATAAAATAAATAACTATAACATTCAATGAGCAAGGAAAAGAAAATAAGCAAGTAAAAGCCAAGCTTTGAAGTTAATTTTAGGAAGATCTTCCATCAGGGTGTAGACCTTTGGTTGTATCTAGATATCACTGAATCTTCATCTCTAATCCCAGATGCATACATTAGTGTGGGTGGGTGTTTGTCTCCAACTTCTGTGTGCTGCCAGGAGAAAGAAAATGTCTTCCTTTTTTTAACTGGAGAAGCTAGACATGTATAAATGAGTTGCCAATTAAGTTAATAGTCTATCAAGTTTATTCTAAGCTGTAAAGAGCCATAATGATTAAAAGGAAACTCTCAGATGGATGGAGGTATTGCTCAGCTTAAGATCATGGGTCCAGCATGTTCTTTTTCCAACTGGAAGTCTCTTATATGTTCCGTTTTGATGGTTTTGTTTGGTAGTCCTTTTGTAGGCATTTGCTTTGTTTTATGATATCTGATTCTCTCTCTGTCTGTCTCTTTTGCCCTGCCATGGACTTGGCTATACAGAGTGGAAGGTTTTCAATCTCTGACCTTGGAGATCAAAGCTTGTATACTGCATACATGTTTCTGCTGTTGATGTATATTTAATTGCATTATATTGTGTGTGGTCTACTTGTTTTTCTTTTTTGGTTGTATATAGTTATTGGTGTAGTAAAGTTTCTTTTTAGGGCAGCTGTGAAAAGTTTTATAACATACTATAATGTACTGAAGGCAAGTAGCTGGAATTTTTCTGCTCTGAAAAGCTTGATAAGAGGGTAGTGTTCTCTACAACAATCTTATTCAGTTAGCAAATTGCAATTAGTGTTAGTTTGGAAATTATAATTTTGTACATTTTGCATGAAGATTGTAATTTTGAACATTAATTTTATTTGAATTGTCCCTTTAAAACATTGATTGATTGATTAATTAATTTTGCTAGTTGAAATTCTATTCCTCAAATCTATTGGCTTTTAGGCAGCAGAAGAGCAGATAAAACTGTCTAGTACATTGGTTCACAGTGGTGGCAGACTGCTCCCCTGCCTTGTCTAAGCAGTAAGGTGTGGTTGCACAGTAGTGAGACACTCATATTTTTCTTGTAAACACCCAGGTGCTGCAATCCTATTGTGAAAGGAGAGCCCAAATCATACAGGTTTTTGATATGTTTGAGGGTGTTAATGGAGAACTAGCAGAAGAAAATTCTTAAGTGCTATTCTAAAGTCATGACATTTTTGCTCCATATATCTGAACCTTAAGATGGCAGCTCGACAAATTCTGCATTGTATTTGACACAGACATTAAGGCTTCTTTGTAGTCATGGCTGACTTTAAGTTTATAATAGACAGCTTGTGTAGAAGTGCCCTAGCACAGAATGGGTTGTCAACTCTCTCTGTAGTAGCTGAAAAGAATGTTGTTGACTTTATAATGTTGGACCTGGGGATGCTTAGCCCAGGAGTTAGTATGGTCTTCAGGCCTTATCCTACTAAGTTGAAAATGTACAGAATGATTGATAAGTCTTACATGTATCTTCCCCTTCTTACAAGTGCTTCTCATCTGCATTCACCCTTTGCCTTATGTAGGGCATATCAGTTTGATGGTAAATTGAGATAAGTTGATGCCCAGACCCTCTCAAAGTTTGGTGGCTATCCCTTACTTTGCCAGGAAGCTGGAATTCAAAGTAATTTTGTAATCATTTGACTCAGTTTTTGATGATATATGTTTACTTGCCCTTAATTATGTAGGATGTTTACAAATGTTATAAACATGTCTAACTAAGAACAAGTCAGGGGTCCTGCAAGTGCTTATGGAGCAAAGAGTTACATATTCTTCTAGGGCACTAAGTCTGTGTGGGTGCATTAAATCTAAAGTTTCTACAATCTGCAGCAGAAATATTCTGAATAGATTAAATTTTAAACAAACAAACAGAAATAGCAATAGACAGAGTGCATTTCTAACCTTATAAGGAAGCGCCACAGGTGTGTACTGACTACATGAGGAGTTAGAAGTGCAAACTAGGTGTTCCTGACTGTTGCTTCTTAGACATCCAGTCTTAAATGCTTGTATCACTAAGGAACAGCTTAGAAATCACTAGAGAACAGTTTGAAAAGTTACATTGGTCACTAACCCCTCAGTCCAGCGATTTCTCATCTAAGCCTCTGAAACCTTGCCACATCTTTATTGTGCCTCTTTCTGAGGTGGCTTGAGCTATATTCAATGGCAGCTGGTGACTTCATATCAAAGGGGGGCTGCAGGAGACAGCTGAATTGGTGGAGCCAATGGGAAGGGGCAACTAGAAAAGGGTGGAGCTGTGCTCAACCACAACAACTGGAACTTGAATTAAATATGCTCCCCTGGGTGCCAGACCATCATTACGAGAGTCCAATCAAGACAAAATGAAGTGTAGAAAAAAAAAATATTTCAATGCATTGGCTACATGACAGCTTACTTAATATCTAGATGGAAACAAAAAGGTTATGAGGCATGAAAAATGAATTACTTTTTAAATACATTACTGGAATACCAGTCAAAATCAAGTATATATAAAAAAAAGTAAAACAAGCAACACTCAACTCAAATTACTTCTCCTTGCACTGCAGTTCTAATTATAATTTATATTCAGCTTTATAAAAGTACCAAGTAACATTCTGTAAGTAGCAATCACTGTGATACTCCCACTTGTAAAAATGTTTCTTATTCAAAAAAGACCTGCTGCCTGACAACAACTATCTACTTGTTTCATGGGGAAAACATGATCAAAGTAAAAAATGAACAGTAAACAAGAAACAAGCTCAAGATAAATTGCTTTAAGGATTACTACACAGATCATGGACCACACATGATAGACTAACATTCTGTTTAGTTTATGGGTAAAGCCTGCAAAGATGACTGCAAGTCTCCAACAAATGTAATGAACATCTGAAAATACTATAATCCTATCCTTTATTACAAATACTGTCATATGCATTTCAATACCTAAGGCTTATATGTTATCTAGTTATGTAATTATTCTCTGCATGGCAACAACAAAAAGGCTTTCAATGTTGGTAATTCTTTAACAGTATGCTTATTAAAGCTTACTTGCATCTTACAATTTTAGACAAGCTTAACTGATGGTGATTAAAGCATTGCTACTTAAATACAGAGCAACAGGCACTTTCTGAATAATAATAAGCATAAATCAACAGCATACAAATATGACAGAAAACCAGAACATTCTGTAAAATCATGGACAGATGAAAAGCCACTGTCATACTTGTGTCTACCTTGGATGGGGTAATACTCTGCACACTTACACTGCATAACTGCTCCTTGCCTTGCTTGGACACATCCAGAGTCACTACATGGGGGAGTGGGGTGCAACAAGAATGTCACAATTTGAAATGTCTCTGGCTGATGGTGATGGCTCTGACACATTTGTTATACCTTTGTTATGCCTCTCAACCTCAGAGCAAGAAATCTGGACAAAGAGCCATACATAGAAGTGGGACAAAGGCCCAAAAATAGGGACAGTTTTTAAATAGTGCTCTTATAAACTTAGAAAATTAATAGAATAGTAGTAGGTCTTGCATTAGTATGAATTTTCTGAAGGGTATGAAATCTAAACCTCAAATGTCTGTCATTATTTTCTAACTTCAGCCTTTAATGATTTGCCACTAATTTTCCAGAAAACTACAATTTTATGAAAAACGGACCAAAAATGTGATGCAAGAATGTAAAATTGCCACAGAAATATAGCTGGGAACCTGTCAAAGAAGGGACACTTTTTTAATATTAGTATTGTTAACTTGAGCAGCTGACAAAATAAGAGAATCTACATGCATTTCTGAAATAAATGTAATCTGTAACTCTGATCATTACAGTTATTTATAATTGTAAACCCTCCATGTTTTCTTCCAAAATTGCCATTTTGCAGAGGGATTATTAGGGGAGAGCAACATTTTGAGCCAAAATTGGGGACATTGAGAGGTTTGGATATTCCTAATTCTATAAAACAATTTATTTGCACATACCTCTCAACCTCTTAATGCAGGAAATCTGGACAGGGCCAAATATATTGGGGGAACATACAAACAGTACTAAAAAGTGCACTTGTATAAGCTTAGACAGTTGATAGAACAACAGGTCTTGCTTTAACATGCATTTTTCTGAAGGTTATGAAGCCTGAAACTCAATGTATGTTATTATTTAGTGACTTCATTCCTAAATGAATTGCCAGAAAACACACATTTTATGAAGAACAAACCAAAAATAAGAAGCAAAAATCTATTAATTCTGCAAAAATCTGGACAGCTGAGAGGTATAGTTCAGCCAGGGCTGTCTTTGAGTTTGCCTCCCTTCCCCCTCACAAAATCATGGTAGAATGAATCCTCCCCCCTGCAGCCATTCCAGTATCCCATTACTTGGCTATTTTCCCCCATTTACCATAAACACTGTAATGTGCATACTGCTTTACTTCTGCGTTGATTTGGATTTCATTTGAAAGTTTTATTTTGCATTTTGCAGCACAAACACTAATGACATCTGTTAAACAAAGCAATGCAGTCTCGCAATGGAAATAGACTTGGCATTAAAACTTCTCTGCCCTTGAAACTCACATTCATTGAAACAGCATTGAAACCCACATTCAAAGAAAATACATTTTGCCAGTGGCAGACAAAGATTAACTTTGGGCTGTTTTCAAATCATAGGCCTCTTGGACACGAAACATACATGTGTTCTTTGATACACCTTCCTGATTGTATTAAATTATAATCCTTGTATAATACAGTAGTTAGAGGGCATTTTTAATTTATTGTTTTGAACATTTTTCCAGTAAACAATGAAACAAAATGCATCCACCAATAATGACAAAACTGTCCAATTCAGAGCATTTCCATCATAAAGGTCTACTCAAGCGTCTACAATCCACCAGTATAAGTAAAGATACACAATCTCTGAAGAAGTAAGTCATCTAAATAATTTCACATTAAAGAGATCTGTAACAAATGAAGAGGTTGCTGCTAGCAAACAACTTTATATTTCATTGTTTCATTTACAAATAAAGTGCCTGTTCCCTTGAGGAATAAATTGTCTATGTTACATTAAAAATTGATAATCTAGTAATCTTGCAATATGGAATGGATGGCAAACTGATAACAGGTTCATAGTTACTAGGTATCTTCACCAAAATGGTTTGCAGCATACACTCCCTTACAACACAGTACAGTATCAATAATGCATCCCCATACTGTGGGAGTAGAACCCACAGCCTTCTGCATCAAAAGAATGGACACTACCTGTTGTACTATTAACAATGCAAGCAAATTTACCATAAGCAGCACTAAACTGTTCTTCCCCTGCAGCTCTCAGCTCCATGTAAAATCTACTTCACACTCAGCTGTATCTCTCAACTTTGCAACACAAGAAATCTGGAAAAAGCCAAAATTTATTGGGGGGGGGCAAAAGCCCAAAAACCAGGGACACGTTTTAAACATTGCTTGTATAATCTTGGAAAGTTGCACTAAACTGTTCTTCCCCTGCAGCTCTCAGCTCCTTGTAAAATCTACTTGACACTCAGCTCCATGTAAAATCTACTTGACACTCAGCTGTATCTCTCAACTTTGCAGCACAAGAAATCTGGAAAAAGCCAAAATTTATTGGGGAGGACAAAAGCCCAAAAACCAGGTACACGTTTTAAACATTGCTTGTATAATCTTGGAAAGTTGCTAGAATAAAATGTGTTACTACCATACATTTCACTGACAAGTCTTGAACCGAGGACCCTATACAAAACAGTCAAAGCAACATACCACTATGCCAAATTAGCTGTTTTGTGAAAGACAGGAAGACCGAAACTTAAATGACTACCATTTAGTGAATTCAGTTCTTACCATAGCTGTCACCCTCTTAGCACAAAACACCTGGACAAAGCCAATACTGGGGGAATACAACCCCAAACATATTCAGTGAATTCAGTTCTTACCATAGCTCTCAACCTTAGCACAAAAACCTGGATGAAGCCAATAATGAGGGAATACAGTCCTAAAAATAGGGACAAATTTCACATATTCATCTTATAAACTTAGAAAATTGCTAGAATAAAAAGTTTTGTGTTACCATGTACTTTCTGAAGAATATGAAGTCTGAAATTCAAATGCCTGTCATTTTAATTTATTTAACATTTGTTAACCGGGAAAGTCTGACTTGGAATAAAAGCCAATTTTCAGCAGAGGCTCAGGGAGAAACACTCCAGACACATGTTTTTGTAACATGGGAGGACACCAGAGGACCCAGAGACACTTCCTCTTCTGAAGCTCCTTTTCTTGATGTTGGCACCAGAATGTATTGTATGTGTCATTGCATGCAAGTTCCTGTTTCCTAGTGCTGGAATCATGCACAGACTGCAGACCTTGCAGTCCAATTCCATTCCAGTCTATGCGGTTACAACTGCATAGACTTCTGGGGTTTCTATGGACTGCTGCCATCTTCCTGCCATCTTCCTGAATTTGGACTGGTTAAACAGCAGTCCAGATTCAAGTTACCAACCACACATGCAGGATTTTTGTATTTTATTTTACAACTGGGGGGGCTGCAGTCCCGCATTCCAATATCACGAGCCGCCACTGGCTATATTGGATTTTCAACAGGTAAGAGAACCTGTTTGCTGGCATTCTAAATCAAAAAACATTTAACGCCTTGGTTCTAGACTGTCTGCTTGGAGACTTTTATAAACAGCTTCTGCAAGTTGCAATAGGCTATTTATGACAGTCTTGTAAGCAAGTAGTAGATAAAGTGGTTCCCAACCTACTTAGAATCAGGTCTTGATATCTCTCATACTGAATGCTGACAAGGATGTTGGGTATCTGAATTGTCATCATTATATAGCTTTTGTTAAATTTAGACTGCAAGACTTTTACTGGAGGTATGAGCAGTATGAGTGAAACTACATGACTCACCCCTCCTGGGGGATGGTGGGGAGGACAGCAGCGGTGACTCTGGCAACTTGCCACAGTCATACATAGGACCAGACTGGATTCATGAATAATTTCTTAAAGTGCTATGAGGGATAGGTAAAGACTAGAGAACAGCAGATGCTTTTGACAGTGTATGCAGATGACAGATTTAATTTGTTGGAATGGAAATATTTTTTTAAGACAAAGGGGCCATAATTTCTTGATTTATTAATGGATACCCTGCAATCCACAGTTGTGATTAAACTGGCACCAAATATTTTAACTTCAGTGAACCTGGGGCAGGAAGTGAGTGAAGGCTGCTGTGTGCTTCTGATTTTATTCTAACCTTAGATCCCTTTGCAAAAGTTTTAAGGGTAACTCTTGCAACTGTAGGGGGTGGGGTCATTCTGCAAGTGAAACAATTGCATTTGCTGTTGATTTACTTTTGCCATTCAAATAATCCCAGTCAACATTATGAGTAGTGTGGGATACCTTTGCAAAGTGGGAGGGGGGGGTCAAGTTATAGTCAACCCATCAAAATTAGTGCTCCTGTCTAGCAGTTTTAACCCCACCCTTTTTTCCTTAAGGATGGGTTTATCTTTGAGGGAATTCCTCCTTCTGTTTGCTTTATGGAATAGGAAATATGTTCATCTCAACAACTACAAGGGAAGTAAACATTGATGATATTGAGCAGACCTTACAAACATACTTGCCTAGATGAGAATCATGAACTATTCCAGCAGACTTAGAATTTTACTGTTAAGGATAGTTCATTATTAAAAAAAGTCCTTTTTTGTCTTACAAAGTCTGTGGCAGTTATCTCCATTCAGCAGGTTAGGCAACATGATAAACAGATTCTGGCTTTCACAGTCATATGTGAAACCTGGGAGGGGAGTGTAACACTGCAGTTCCAAAACTGAATGAGAACTGACTTATCCCTCTTTTTTGTGTTGTTAACAGGTGGTGATTTTGCTTTTCGTGGCACTTTGATTAAATTCAGTTCAGTCCAATTGTGACCCCAAGAACAGGTATCTTGCTATTAGTGAAACATATAATGTACAGAGACCTAAGGTTAATATTAAGGATAAAGTGTGCTGGACATTGTATATGCAGTGGGCTATAATTATATTAAAGAAATAAACAGAATTAGCACCTCACAACATAAATATGCTAGTGTGGCAATTAAATATGATTGCTCATGCATCAAAGGTGATTAATAAGTGGGCTTTTTGTTTGTTTCATTTGGGTGCAAATGCTGTTTTCACTTCTGACACTGGGAATTTCACTTTGTGTAGGCAGTAGCTACAGGGGCTTAGAAACTGGTAGCCACTTATTTGATACTCTGAGATAGTGACCTTCATAGAGTTACAGCACATGTTTATCTTGGACAAGAGTGATTTCTTTCTCTACTTACCAGTCTCATCAAGGATGTAGATTATATCATTCCTCCTCTCCCCCTTTGGGGTTACCCCTCGTTTGTCTACTTCAGGATGGGGTTGGATCCAATAGTACATGACAGGCACATCTTGAAACTACATGCTATTTTATCAGATGGTTATCCTGATGCAGAGCAAGAGGCAAACAAGCTACACTTAAAACTGTTGGGTCATAGTGCACAAAATGAGAGCAGGAATACAATCGGATTCCTCCTCAGATTGCTTCTTTCCCTAAATGGAGACCCTATGCCCAGAAATGGCTTCACAGACTGTATTAACCTCCCAGTTATTTCAGCAGGTTCCCTCAGACTATTGGAGATTTCAGGAGCCTAAATTTTAAATTCTGAATCTTGGGCTCATGTAATTTCAAATTGCTTGGTTGTGCAGGTATATTGGGTGAATCTTCAGAAGATTTACTGGCTGCAATTTGGGAAAGATTTTATTTTCACATATTCTTCAATTATCTTTCTTCTTTGTGATGTGAAGTCCGATAAAACACCTGGTAGTATCAGTACCTATGTGAAGGTTTTTCTGTTAACCACTAAGGTAGCTATTAAATGTAAGTAGAAATCCTCAGTCCCCAATGTGTTCATGACCACACTGGGCTACAGTAAGTCAAGTGAATCATACTGAGCAAAAAGCTGCAATTAGGGTGGCAAGTTTTTAGAATTTTTGACCAAGTGGACTTTTTTATTTATGATTTGGAACATTTGCTTATAGTTCCAGGACAATAACTGAATAGGTAAATCCCACTGCTGCTTTCAAATTTGTTATTATTATTGCTGGAAAACTGAGAATAATTGGAAGAGCAAACACAAATTAAAACAAACAACTTCGGAAATTAAAAAAGAAAAAAAAGAAAAAAGACACAAACACAGACAGATCCTTGTATAAATTTAGCACTTTCATTCATTTACTAAGTGAATACTTACTAAATGAATGAAAGCGCTACATTTACACAAAGATCTGCCTGTGTCTGTGTCTTTTTTTTCCTTTTTTTTATTTTTTTAATTTCGGAAGTTGTTTGTTTTAATTGTTATTATTATTATTATTATTATTATTATGATTATTTATCAACTGTACTTTTGTATAAAATCTGTTTTTAAAGTTTTGATATAACAATGCAACAAAGCTTTATTAATAATAAATAAAATACAAGCGTCAGTAATACAAATGGATTTTCAGACTACTACATAAAATAACATACAATACTATTTATCATTTTGCTAAAATATATAACATGCTAAGACATTCAAATCTAGTAACTGGTTGCCATATCATAGATTAATTCAATATGAATCTGTGTATAAAATAAGAAATAACATGAAATATCTATAACTGGCAATCTTCAAATTCATAAGTACAACTGAGACATCAAGATGAAACTAGCAATGCACAAATCCAGCTGTAGTTCTCCCAAATACACAAGCCAGGTTAGTATAAAAACTAATATTAGGGCAAGGTATGCAATAGAGGCTGGTAATGTAAATGAGATTAGTCTCGCACCTGCGTTTTAACTCATTTGTACTATGTCAAACTGTACCAAACAAAGAGACCACCTGTTCATTAGTATAACTTCCTTACCCCTTCTCTATGCTATACATAACTGTACCTGAAAGAGAGCATGACGTCACTTCTGGCATTCTTTAATCTGAGGTACAGTGGTAGTCTTCCAATGCTTGGTTACAGATTTTTTTAGATCCTGAAATTAAAATGTGCATTAAAGGGAATGGCCTAAGTTCATAAGTAAATCCATATACTATTAAGTCCCTTCTGTGAGACACTCCAGTTTATTGAAATTTACTGGCAAACTCCCAAAACTACCCCCAACAGACCTTGAGCAGGTGAAAGCCCTATAGTATACAATCCTGGTTTGGAGTTATTTCTGGAAGATGAAGACCAACATTATGGTTGTCTCCTGATGGGTGCTTAGATGTCAGATTAAGGATAGATTAGGAACAAGCCATTTGAGTACTTCCATGTGAATGTTCTCCTCTTTGGGGAAGAAGTAATTCTAGAGGGAGTTTGCACTATATGTGATAATTGACAATCTTGGAACCTTATTGCCCCATCCTCATAATACACTCTTTAAAGCTCATGTTAGAGGAAAGAGTATAGTACAAATCTATAAATATTGGAGAAATCTGAGATAGACCAACGTCTGAACCCTTCCCTGTCTCATGCCGCATAGCCAGTGACTTGAAAAATATTGTCCCTGTACAGCTAGAACTGCTGAAATATTAAAAGTGAAGTCTAAGAAGGATGGTAGTTAAAAAAACACGTGACTCAGGGGGCAAATAAAATTCTTTGGATAGGTCTTCAAAGGATACAAGCTCTTGCTGTTAAAGCAACTGATGTGAAAGAAAGACGCCTTTATCACACCATACCCACAATGGAAAAGACTGTTGAAGGTCCTGGTATTTAAAAAGAGCAGAGTGGGAAAAAGCATGGGGGGCAGAATATTGGTAGGATCAGTACTGCAAAATATTGCAAGTATGTCTCTATAAGGATTGTTCAGATTTTGGGGGAAAGCTGAGTGTAGATACATGATTAAAATATCCCACTGCTGTAGGCCACGACAGCCATTTTCTACTCTGATCTATTGGCCTAATTAACAACCAACAAGAAGTTGAATGTGGGGAAAGATACAGCATCAGCTATAAGGTTTATCCAGGATACAGCTCCTGCTGCCAAAATTATTATTGCTATTACTATTGCCTTTGCTTACTTTGAATACGTTGCAGTAGATAAACAGATGGAATTCACAGATGGCTGTGTCTGTATTGTGCTGTGTTAACGTGCTGCTTATTAGTTGGTGGGTTTCTTGAGATATTAATTGCTGTCCTGTGGAATTCTTACTATATATCCTTAGCTGATTTTATATTTTGGCTGTTGATACTAGCTAATTGAGTGGGATGATTTATTTTGCTTTTAAAAGTGTCTTTGGTTTCATCTATAGAACCGTGCATCATGTCTCGAACTAAATAAGATCTTGAGCTCTCATAATAAGCTGACAGTGTTGTTTGAATCTATAATTTTTGACTTATATTATGATCTAGCATCACTGAAATATTTTTTCCATTAGCAATGACAAGTTCTTGGCACTTGTATCATAATTGTGATTCTGTTTTAATTAACTTCTCTGTAGCAGATCTGTTGCTTGCATTCTGCTTTCGGATACCAGTATGGAAAAGGATGTTGGGAGCTTTGGTCTCAGCTCTCTTTTCTTCAGAGCTTTAGATGAAATAGTCCTATTGTTTGCAGTGGAGTATTACTGTACAGCAGTATTGACAAATAATAGTCCATTTGACTTTCGAATATTCATTACTGTTTGAAACACACACACACACACACACACACACACACACACACACACACACACACACACACACACACACACACACACACACACACAACGTACTCATTGGTTGCTGCATACCTTGGATTTACTGCAACATGTTCAAGCTCCATGCTTTGGAAAAAATTCTTAGCTGTTGGCAATTATCTGATATCACCTGTTCTAGTACTGTTCTAGTATTGTTCTAGTATTGTGCATCTTGAAAATATTGATTTGAGCACATTAATCACTGATGTAGGTGTCATTTGCTTAAGCTGAATAACTTCTGGATATTTTCAGTAGGATTCAACATATTGTAGAAGGTTAGTTATGTTGAAACAAGTCAGGTTCCTGTTTTAGTCATGCCAATGCCGGGATCTCATATGTTAGCAGTTCTACTTTTTAATTGTGGTTTCTGCTCGTTACAAAGAATAGAATGTTGCACCAAGTGCTCTACCATCACTGTTATATTGGGGCAATAAATGCTAACTATGGGTCTGTTTGTGAAAATAGACATTGATAAATATGACTCATGAACATTCAGCAGTATTTAGTTCCTTAGCTGAGATAGAATTAGGACTTTATCACATCTGAATAAGAGACATTGCATACAGGGTCATTACTCTCTGAGTGTACAGTATGATTTGATTAGTGGATTAAGTTGTTTCACATTGCCTATCCATCCAGACAATATGGCTTCAATACAATAATTGCATTTATTCATCAGCACTCATTGAGGCTTTTGGCTTCTGTCGTTTCTCAGCTGTCACCAATAATTGTATCATGATTCACAGAGTATCTGCATCCCCTTTTGGCACATCATCTTTGCACCTAATTAAATAGGCTCTACTTGATGTTGCAACAATGTGCATCAACTTTTTTTGTTTGGTTGCAATTTTACATTGCAGTTTTGAAGACTTAATAACTATCGGTATAATGTAGCTAGGTATTGCATTGTGTAGATATTTCCTGAAATACTCTACAAAAGTTTGTGCTCTTCAGCTGTAATCTGGTTTCCATGCACACAGTCATGAATTTCTCGCAACCTAAAACTATGGCTAACAGCTTTTTCTCTGGTTTGTGCATCAGTAGTGATCTTAATACAAAGGCAACATACCTGCTGCCTTAAAGTCTCTCATGTCTATATCTTTTGATAATAACATTATCAAGGCTGTATTATAATAATTAAGCATGGCTGCAATAGTTGACTACCTTTATGTTAGCTTCTAGCTTGTCCAGATTTAGACTGTATCCTGTTTAAGCCATCTTTAGAGCAACAGCTATATAAGACAATGTGCAATATAATTTTGGATAAATAATGTCCCATCCTCATCCCTGAGAGTTGCACCAGTGATTTTTTTTCTCCATGGAGTTTGCAATTTGTCCCACCAGAGTTGACTTTCAAGAATCTCAAATGACTTGCTGGGAGGTTGGCATAATGAATAAGGTGTTTACCTTGCAGACACAAAGTGCAAGGTTTGATTCTCACATGGGGTAATAGGCTAGGCTTAAAATGGGCCACAAGGGCAGCTAACCTAGTACTAATCTCTGAACCTATAGGGAGAGTTTGCTTATTCTTCTCTGCCTAACTATTGCTGATCTCTGTCTGGATTTGATTTTGAATTGAAGTTTTTCAATTAAGGTTTGGTTACATATATTTTATCTTTTTCTTATATTGCATTTGTTTTATTTCACGTTTTTTGTTCTTTTGGGGTTTTAAAAAGTCTTGGCTAGGTTCAAGTAGAAAAGTTCGAAAATGATTCCTTTGCAGGCAGTGAATAACATCCAACTAATTAGTGGAAGGAGCTGAGAAATAGCATTCCTCATTAAACTAGCTATATTTGGAGGCATCTTTAGCTGGAGTGTTTGTTTGACTTGCTTGCTTTTCTCTACCCGACTATTGCTGATCTTTGTTTGCATTTGATTTTTCCTTCACATCTCCCAACTGTTGTTGCACTTTTAATCTTGGTGGCTTTTGAGTTGACCGTCCCTACTATAAATCTTATTTTGGACACTCTTCCCAGTCCCATCTCAGCAGCTCATTCTACTGACTATAGAGAGATCAGTTGGGGAGGCCCACCCCCTTAGTTTCTTAAACTTGAATTATCTTCTATTTTCTCCCTTCCCACTTACTAAAAAATGTACTTTATTCAGCTGCTTTTACTGTATTTGTGCTTTGTCCTACTTTATTACTTTATTTTGCATTTTGCTGCTTGTTCTTAAAATGTTCAGTTGCATTCATTCTGCTGCATTTATTACTGCTTGTTAGTAGCCTGATTATATTGTAACTGTTATTCTAAGTTGCTTAGTTTTGATTTAAGCACTTAGGCTTAAACTAGTTACCTTACATAAGGAAGGTTTGCGGTCTGCACTCTTATGACAGAAGAAGTAGCTTACATCCTTCTAAGTTGGGATTTGCTGGTTGAAGGCTCATTGTGTCAGTTTTTCTAAATCTGTCTTACTTCTGGTTTAAGCGCTTCAGGTCAGTTACTTTGTATTAAGAATGCTTGTGGTCTACAGTCTTGTGGGTGGAGAGGATAGCATCCCCTCTTCTGAGCTGGGAATTGCTGGTGAATGCTTATTGTGGCTGTTATTCTAAGTGTCTTTGTTCTGATTTAAATACTTGGGCTCCAAACCAGTTATTTTACATTAGGAAGGTTTGCGGTCTAAACTGTTGTGGCAGGAAAAGATAGCTACACCCTTCTGAGCTGGGAATTTCTGATTGAAGACTTATTGTGTCTATAATTCTGAAAGTGTCTTAGTTCTGGTTTAAGCACTTGTGCTCCAAACCAGTTATTTTACATTAAGAAAGTTTGTAGTCTGCACAGTTTACCGGAGCTACTCAGAGTTTGGCATTCTTGGCCAGAGGTCTGGAGTGCATCTGAGTAGAAATCCAAGATATCCACTGAAATCTTCTAAAAATAACTATAATTTAAGCCTGTATTACACTTTGTGAATTGTATTTTATTGAACTGCTGCTTCGTTTTACTGTTTTTTGCTGCTGTGACTGTTTCATGCTGCTCTTTGTATCATTGCTACTTCTGCCTTAAAGAGCATAGGCTAGATTCAGACTTGCTGAATCTAGACTGTTTGGTATCACTTGAGCACTAAAACTAACCATCTTACATTAAGAGGACTTCCTTGCACCCTTGTGGCAGATGTGTGTAGCTCAGGACCCATCTGAGTTGGGGATTGCTGGAATAAGTGTCTGGGGCTTTCCTAGTGGCAGTTTTTGTACAACTGTTTAAATTCACTTGTATTTAAGCCTCGTATTTGCTCACGTTTGCACTCAGTTTACTGGAGTGGCTCAGAGTTTGCATTCTTAGCCAGAGGTCCGGAGTGCATCTGAACATAAATCCAAGACATCCACTGATCCACTGAAATCTTCAAAAATAAGTATAATTTAAGACTGCATTGTACTTTGTGAACTATGTTTTATTGAAATCCTTCATTTTTACTGTTTTTTGCTGCTGTGACTTTCATTCCGCACTTTGTATCATTGCTACATCTGTCATAAATAGCACAGGCTAGATTCAGACTTGCTGAACCTAGACTGTTTGGTATCACTCTGCTCTAAACCAACCATCTTTCATTAAGAGGGCCTCCCTGCACTCTTGTGCCAGAGGTATGTAGCTCAGGATCCATCTGAGTTGGGGATTGCTGGAATAAGGCTCTGTGTGGCATTTTCCTATTGGTAGTTTATGTTAAAACTGTTTAAATTTGCTTGTATTTAAGCCTCACATTTGCACATACCTGTGCACCATGCAATGGGGATTAGTGATGCCCTGTACAGACACAAATGCATAGATATAACTTTTTACCTAGAGGATAGTCAGTAGAACCCTCCCAGGTTTCCCTGCTGCACTGTGGGCAACTTAGCTAAGCACTGAGCAACAATGGCACACTTTTTAATCCCTAATCCTCAATAATATAAGTTCCCTTGCTAACCCTAGAGCAAAAGCTTATCTAACTTGCCCAGTCCCCTAACAGTAATTATGGTTTAACCTGGTACAATGGACAGTCAGTTTCCCTACATTTCTCCAACCAACCAGATTGATGTGGACATCCTGAGGCACTACAGTAATTGCCTCATGTATACTGGCAACAATTTGTTCCTACAGCAAACAAATAAAGTATGTGAGAGATGTAACTATACTATGAAACTGGAAACAATCCTCTCACGTAACAATGAACAAGACATCAAACTGGCTGTCAGCACACACACCTCTCTGCTCACAAAAGATAAAGTCATGACACATAAACCCACATACACAGAGGTACTCACTAAAGAGCCTACCAAAAGACAAGGGACCTAGAAAGCACAAACAACTCACACATACTAGAGCATGACCAAAATTTACTACACATAACAACACACATACCAGTGTTTCAGCAAATTAGCCCCTAAGGCAGAATACCTCAAAACCAAGTGTCCTGGTAATAGGAGATTCCATAGTGAGACACACAGGTGTCTCTCTCACCAGGCTGGTCATGGTCAGCTGCCTGTCAGGTGCTAGGATCCATCAAATCACACACACACACTCAAGTTATTCAACAACAATTACTGTTATGACTGTGTCATAGTACACTTTGGGGTGAATGACTTCAGATGTACCTTCCTGGGCTATATGAAGAGAGACATGACTGAACTCCCAGATTATGTGTCCAAGGAAGGTATGTCCCTAGCCCTAAGCAGAATTCTACTTTCACCCAGGACGATGCCACAATATGAACAAAAAATGATTAACTTCATCAATGGCCTAGCTTCTGGTGTCAATCCAGGGTGATTCAGTATCTGTCAGCCTGGGAAGACATGGTCAACAGACTAAGCTTCTTTGGCAGAGATAGTCTTCTCTAGGCTTTTGAATAATGGCAAAGATGCTTGCCTCTCCAGTAGTGCCTTTTTTAGGTAATACCAAAACAACAAAACGTCTGATGTGAAAAAATGCATTACAGACAAACTTTAGGTAATGTTGCTTAATGTTAGTAGTCTAAACAGGAAACTGCACTCCCTGGAAGCTCTTTTCACCTTGGAAGATACTAACGTCTGTGCAGTCACTGAGACCTGGTTCAAGGCCGCAGAGAATACCTCAGCTGTACAAGGCTACAATACGTTCCACATGTTCAGACCTCAAAACGAGTGTGAAAGAGCCAAGGTGGAGGTGTATCCTTCTTCATTAATCCAAATACACCTCGAGACTGGTTAAACAGTACAACTCTCTTGAGCTACTCCAGGTACAAATAACTATAGGTAAAACACCCAACCACATCATTGCTACCTAAAGGTCCCCCACCATGAACCATGAGAAACACACTGCTTACCTGGACTTGCTTGAATCAGTTACTATACAGTCAAACACCTTGGTCATGGGAGATTTCAATTATCCTTCTATCGAGTGGGCGATGTACACAAGCTCAATCACCCTGTGGTACCTGGACTTTGTTAAAACAAGTGATCTGGAACAGTTAGTCTGCACCCCTGCAAGGGGCTCCAATGTTGTGGACTTAGTACTCGGCAACATGGGGGGGTCACACACAACCTCCTGTGTTCTGCCCTCCCTACTAAGGTCAGGCCATAAATCTGTGTTGTTCAAAATAATTATCAGACCTGACACATCCACAGGAGCAATAAAAATTCAAAATTCTCCAAAACAAACTATAGCCTAATAAGAGATTGTTTGAAAAGTTTCAAACCCCAGCTAACACAGCCAACAATGGTCCTATGCAGAGGAATACACAAATGTCCTGTATAACCACTTAAACAAGTCTGTTGACTCTACTGTACCTGACAGGATCAAAACCAAGTCCTCCAGTAAAAACAAGCCACCCTGGAGGACCTTGAGTATAAACAGGTTAAACTGATATCTAAGAACAAGATGCAATGTAGTCAGCAGAGAAATAATACTCTCCACAGCTTGAACAAGCAAATTATCTATCTGATAAACTCCTCTAAAGCTAGTTATGAGGCTAAATTAGCTTCCCTGTTTAAATACAGTCATAAGGCATTCTTTAGTTACATCCAACATTTGACCCTGAGGTAACTGCCAACCTATTAGCTGACAGACTTAGTGCAAACTTCACCCATTTGTCTCCTCCAGCCATACCCCAAGCACCCTGAAGCTGAAATGCAAACAAACACCAATCACCAATCACAACCAAAGTGTCACATAGCTCACAACACCAGTGTGCCACCCAGCAACAGCCCCTAAGGCAAGACAATGTACTTAACACTTTAGTCATAGGTGACTCTATAGTCAGGCACACTGATGTCCCACTCATCAGGCTGAACAAGAAGAAAATTACAGTGAGCTGCCTGTCGGGTGCCAGGATCCGCCACTTAACTCATGCACTCAAGTCACTCCACAACAAATACAAATATGACTCTGTCATTGTCCATGTTGGAGTGAATGACTTGAGACGTACCCCCCTGGACTACATGAAAAGAGACATGGAAGAGCTCTTGGATCATGTGGCACAGGCAGGTATGACCCTAGCCCTGAGTAGCATCATGTCTTCGCCCAGAATGATACCACAATATAAGGACAAAATGATTAACTTCAACAATTGGCTAAGCTTCTGGTGTCATTCAAAGGGGATCCAGTATCTGTTTGCCTGGGACGACATGATCGACAGATCATGATCCTTTGCCAGAGATGGACTGCACCTGTCACCCCTGGGATTCAAGTTACTGGCTAAGGCTCTTGCCACACCTATAGTGCCTTTTTTAAGCAAAGTTCAAAGGACAAAACCACCAATGTAACAGGTACAAGCATGCAAAATCTGAAGGTAATGCTACTCAATGCTAGAAGTCTAAACCTCAAAATGCACTCTCTCGAGGCACTCCTAAAAATGGAGAACATTGATATCTGTGCAGTAACTGAGACCTGGTTCAAGGCTCCAGAGAGCACCCCTGAAATACCAGGCTACAACTCTTACCACACTTTTTGGCTACCAAACCAGGATCGAAACACTAAAGGTGGAGGAGTGTCCATATTCACCAAGGATATTCACACCACCAGGTTAGTTGCCCAACACAATGCGTCTGAAATTCTCCAGGTGCAACTAACACTAGGTAAGACTGCAATCCAAATTATAGCTTGCTACAGATCCTCCACCATGCCCCAAGATTCTCACTACACCTTTCTAAAAATATTGGAAAATATTAATATACAACCAAACACCCTAATACTGGGTGATTTCAACTACCCTGCCATTAACTGGGAAAATTACTCGTGCACAACTCCTTTGCTCAACGGTTCTTGGAATTCATAAATTCTATTGCCCTGGATCAACTAATCTATAGTTCCACCAGGGGCTCCAATATCCTAGACCTGGTCATTACCAACATGGGAAATCGATGCTCCACACCTATGGTCACCCCCTCATTGGTCAGGTCAGACCATAAACTAATCACCCTTAACATTCACATCCCACCCCCACCCCCCAGTAAGGAAACCTCCAAAAGAAACTTCTCCAAGGCCAACTTCATGCTACTCAAGTCAGAAGTTACAAACTTCATGACACCCATGCATATGGGAACTGAAAGTTCGACTGCTGAGTCCTACACTAAGGCACTGTACGAGCACATCCACTCATGCATGAAACATGCCATCCCAAATAGAACCAAGATGGTCTCCTCCAAAAAAAGGAAGCCAATCTGGTGGTCCCCTGCCATAAACAAACTTTACAACAAAAGGAAAAAACTGTTGCAGAAAAGAGGAAAATCCCAGGATGCAAAGAATTCCCTTACCAGCCTCAGTACGAATCTGAGATCCCTCATAAAATCCTCCAAAGCTAGTTACGAAAATAAAATTGCCAAAGATCGGAAGACAATCACAAATCATTCTATAACTATGTCAAGAATCTAAATTGCAATGCTCAGATCTGCTCTGAGCTACAACAGAATGGCATTAAATATAATGATCCCAAGGATATTGCCAATATCCTGGCAGATCGATTCAGTGCCAACTTCACCCCTCTCTCACCCCCTAAATGGCCCATCTCAGTACTGGAAGATTGCCAAATTCCGGTAATAACGGCCACACAGGTAAAAAAATGCACTCTCCAAAGCTAAGAATACAGCATCCATGGGACCAGATGACATCCCGGGCTGTGTACTACATGAACTACAAAATGAACTGGCACCTCACCTAAGTGTCATGTTTAATCATACCCTCACCTCAAGCTTTATGCCCACTGAGTGGCGCACAGCTTCAATTATCCCACTCCACAAGGGGATCCCAGAAACTACCGCCCCATCAGTCTGATGAGCCTGATCTGCAAGGCCATGGAATGTATTATCATGGAACTTATCAACACAGACATTGGCAACCTTAAAATACTGGACCCCACCCAGTTTGGGTTTGTGAAGGGCCGATCTTGTCTCCTGAACCTTACTGACTTTTTCGAATTAGTCTCCAGAGCTGTGGTAGAGGGTAAGACAGTCCACACAGCCTATCTGGACCTCACCAAGGCCTTTGACACCATCCCCCACTCTGGAATCTTAGATAAACTTACTAAGCTGGGCATTAATCCCTACGTCACTCAGTGGGTTGCCAACTGGCTTACTGACAGAACCCACACTGTAAAAGTAGCTGACTCCAAATCCATCTCCAGACAAGTGACAAGTGGAATACCTCAGGGTTCAGTCCTGGGACCTCTCTTGTTTGGCATCTACTTCTCTGAAGTACAGGCCAACACTAAGGGACTCTGGCTAACAACATTCGCAGATGACTGCAAACTGGGAGCCATTATTGAATCTCCAAATGAAAGGGGCCTTACAGAAACAGATGCTTGGTGCCAGAGCCATAAGCTGTAGCTCAATGCCAAGAAATGTATAGTTATCCCCTTTGGGAAAAAAACATGCACCTGTGAATTATCACATAGGTGGTAGTACACTAAACACCAAAAGTGTGATAAGAGACTTAGGGACATGGGTGGACAGTGGTTTCACCTTCAATAACCACATTGCCACAACAGTCAGGAAATCCTTCTGTGTGGCACACCTCATCACTAAGGGCTCTTCATCCAGAAAAAAGGAGGTCATTGTCCCACTGTACCCATCCCTCATTAGACCCATTATAGAATACAATGCCCCATTTGGTATGTACCTCTCAAGACATCTGCAACAACTGGAAAGGCCGCAGAAATACCTCACTAAAATAATCACAGGCCTAAAGCAGATGCCCTATGCTGACCACCTTAAAAAACTCCAGCTATACTCTGTCGCATATCATCTACTCCGAGGCAATCTCTGCTTAACATACAAGTCAAACCCAGAGCTGTTGGACATGCTACACTTAAAGAAATCCCAATCCCTCAGAGCCATATGCTCCAGGGATCTAAATTTTGTCATCACAATAAACAAAACATGCTGGAGCGATAGGTTCCTGACCAAGAGACTCCCCATACTCTGTAATAGACTGCCCATACATGTCAAGCAGAGTACCTCTTTGACCCTCTTCAAAAGGAACCTTGATGATTGGATGGGAGGAAGGAAATTCACCCTGGGGATCACGTCAGTCACCCTTCTAGACAGGGGTCCAGGGAAGTAAACAGTGTGGGAAGAAATAGCCAGGGAATTGTTATGGCTAGGCTTGTATAGGCCCTAGGGCCGATAGCCTAGTACCAACCTATGAACCATGAACCTATGAACCTATATCTGACACCTGTCCTCTCCCCTGTATCTCCAATGAGCAGGTCTTATCCACACTCTCCAAAGCCAAAGACACGACATCTATGGGACCAGATAACAACCCAGGCTGCTTATTAAACAACTTAAAACATAACCTAGTGGATCCATTTGGCAGTCTCTTTAGCCATAGCCTGAGCACTGGCTTTATTCCAGCAGAGAGGAGAACAGCAACTGTAACCCCCTTGCACAAAGTGGTCCATCAGCTGACTCTGGGAACTACAGACCCATAAACCTATCCAGCCTTATCTCAAGGCCATGGAAGGAATCATTGTGGACCTTATCAACAAGGACATAGCCAACCTTCAAACTCTTGACCCAACCCAGTTTGGCTTAATTAAGGGTAGATCATACTTAATAAACCTGGTGGACTTCTTTGAGAATGTCACCAAAGCCCTGAATGAAGGCAAAGCAGTACATACTGCCTATCATGACTTAGCCAAGGCTTTTGACACAATCTCCCACTTAGGTATCATTGAGAAACTCTCCTAGCTGGGGATTAATCCATATGTCATTAGATGGGTAGTCAACTGGCTGACAGAACACATACTATCAAAGCTGGGGATTCCACCTCCACCAGTAGAACAGTTACCAGTGGGGTATCAAAAGGTTCTGTGCTGGGCCCTCTACTGTTTGAAATCTATTTCTTGGAAGTCCAGACGAAAGTAGATGGCCTGTGGCTTACCAAGTTTGCAGATGACTGCAAACTGGAAGCAGTTACTGAGTCCCCCTAAAGGTTTTAGCATATTACAGGAAGGGTTGACACAGACAAATAATTGGTGCCAAAACTATGGTCTGAAACTAAATGCAAAAAAGTGCATTGTTGCCTCCTTTGGCAAGGAGGTATCCCCTGCAAATTGCAATATAGGCAATGCTCCTCTAAGCCCAAACCCAGTGGGGCATGACTTGGGAGCACAAGTTGATAGCAGCCTAAACTTCGATCACCATGTGTCCACAGTGGTAAGGAAAAGCCTTTTAGGTTGCACACCTCATAAGTAAGGGCGTCATAACCAAGAGCAAGGATGTTATAACTTCTCTGTACTCCACCCACATCAGACCACTAATAGAGTACAATTCTCCCTTTTGCATGTACCTCACCAGACACCTGCAGCAGCTGGAGAGACTACAGAGGTTCCTGACCAAGAGAATTCAGGGACTCCAAAACATGAGCTACATGGAAAGATTGAAAGCCCTGTCTCTGTACTCTGTGTCCTACAGGCTGCTGAGAGGTGACCTGTGCCTGGCCTACAAAGCAGTCTCTGACCCTGCCCTAATGGAAAGGCTGCACATGCACAAATCAAGTGGGACAACAGTCACTCACTTCAGAGATCTCAATCTAGCCTGTGACTTAAACAAAACATGCTGGAGAGACAGATATGTCTCCTAGAGACTGTTACTACTCTGGAATAAACTCCCAATTCACATTAAGCACAGCTCTTCAATGACTCTATTTAAGTGCAACCTGGACAACTGTAAGGGAGATAATAAATTAACCCCTGGGTTAGCACTTATGTCCCTTATGAACTGGGGCAGCCGGTGCTGATCGTAGAATCATTCTGAGAACAATCAAACTGTCTAACAATGGTCAATTAGAGAACCATATAACAATGGTCAATTAGGAGGGAACATGGATATTTCATGGCTAGACTTGTAAAGGCCCTAGGACCATTAGCCTAGTAACCTCCTATGAACTTATGAACCTATTTGCTATGGCATCAGTTTCTACTTATAACACATTAACAGTCAGAAGATGACCCATGTGTTTTAAAGATATTAGTTGGGGCTGACACTTACATTTATTCACCTTCATATCTCGCAAACATAATCTGTCCAGCAGTTTAATTAATCTATCTATCATAGTCTTGGTTTAGTGTACCCCAGACCAGAGTATCATTAATAATATTCACAACATCTTTAGCTGCCTTGATCATAACAATCACAGCTTATTAAAATGCATCTGGTTCTCTTCACAATCTCAGAAATATATATCTGCCCAAAGGTGTATTAAATTGCACATAGTTGAATTTGTCTGCTTCACCCAATTTAACCTGCCAAAATCCCTGATTATGCATTAGACATAATAGCAACTACTTTATCCACAGTCTGTAAAGTGTAATATTCTCAATAGTTTCATTTGTTGTTATTCTATGGGTCAATACAAAGCTTAACTTTGTACTGATATACAACAGTTTCCATGCTATTAATCTATTCAGCTGGCTCTATCTGCTTAGCTATCATGCAACTCAATCACATGGATTTAAACTTCTAGGTTTCCTTTAAGAAGAATAAACACTATATGTGGAGCACATAGCAGCAGAATGGCTTATAGTTACAATTTAATATGATTCCCTGCCCTTATGTATTATACACCCTCATAGAAATAAGGTTGACTCTCTTGGATATCAGCATTTACCTTTGCACTCAGTATCTGTAGTTCTGCATTTGAAGTGACACACTTACAGAAGGCATGCTTTTCTGTATTCCTTTTCTATCTGTATATGTATGACAGACTCTAAACATATATTTTCTTCACTCCATTTACTTAACATGTTGAATTAGACAGTATCTGCACTGGTTTGGCCTTAGCAATTCTCAACAATCTTCTTTATAGTGATCACTGCTACAGTAACCCTTGTTATAATAGGCTATACCCAGCCAAGGATATAATGGCCGACCAGGTACTAAAGCTTCAGGGCACCTTCTATGCCCTCAGACTGTCACACATCTTGAGATGAACTGACTGAAAGACAAGTCTGGATGTGAAGCGCTTAAGAGCTTTACTTTCACCAAAGAATATGATCCTCTGAGGCTTTTGAGGATCAATGGTCAAATTGTTCTTTTCTTTGCTGGACAGATAAGTTACCCTTGGTGGAAAAAAAATAACTTCAGTTTCCTTAAACTTTGTTGATGTCTTATTACTTTCCTCTTCAGGATTTTTTTAAAGCTAAGAATGTTGTTATTTAATGGACTGTAATGTTCTTTTAAAACGAGTACTTGTTTCTTGCTATCATTTTGAAAATAGAGTATACTAACTGAAAATGTATTTTCTGTGTAGAAACTGTATTCATTTTTCCACTATAAGGCTGCCATAGTGTTTTAAAGTGCTTTCTACTGCTTCTTTTTCCTGTCAAAAAATCAACTTTTTGAACTGGTAGTTTTACTGTTATTTGCTGCTTGTCTTTGCTAGGAAGAAGTCACCAGTTTCAGCTTGACCATGGAACAGTCTGCTGGTCCCACAGTTGGTCCTGCTCCCAGCTACAAAAAGAAAAAGTTAATTTGCCTCAGCCACAGGTGGGTGACTCTACTGTTGTCATTTATTTTACTTCATACCACTCATTCGAATCCCTCTGGTGAAGCACCTCTAGTAACTACAAACTGGGAGTTAGCCGCATCCTTTGTGGCTGTCAGAGTCCTTTTTGTAACAGAATGCGGTGCCCATTCCTGGTGAAGCATCTGCTACCAATAGTAATATGGTTGGCCTAATTTTTCCCTGTCAAAAAGAAACAGAAAACTAAGACTGTATCTACTCCTCCTCAAATTTCTTTGGATAAGAGTAGTTTACTGGGACTGGTTCATGGTTTACTTCATGCTATTTATCCTTCTTGTAAAGTAGTTTCTGGTAAAATAAAGCATGATTCCTCTTTTCCTGAAGAGATTCAAGATTCTGAATCTATACTGGAACATACACTGATGGATTCAGGATTTTGTCTTCAGATTTCTGATTCAGATTCAGAGGAGAGCTCAGTTTCTGATTCTCCCTGTGAGGGTTTCTCTTTCCCTAAAACTATTGCTAGAATGCCCCATTGTTTTCAGTGGGAAAACACTGAAGTTTCCCAGTCCCTCAAAGTACTATGAGTTGTTACAGAAAGATTTCCCAGAACCTACACCCATTCCTCCTGTCCTGTCTTCTTCTCCTTTAGAGGATGTGTGTCTTACTGCCTGCAATTTTCCTGATAGTTAGCCAGCTATCCCAAAAAAGGAAGATCAGATGTGTTATGTTCCTCAGTCTTTTAAATTTTTATAAACTATTTCATACCTGACCCAGCAGCTATAGCCTAGTTGATTCCACTGCTGCTAAGTACTTAGTCATTTCTAATCCTACTCATTCTAATCTTCTTTTTCTTCTTTTGGCTTTTCCCAGTTAGGGGTCGTCACAACGGATCATGTGCCTGGTCATGATTGGCAGTGGGGTTTTACAGTGTCGGGTTGCCAGCCCAGCACCCAACATTCCACAGAAGGCACACACATGCATGCACTCACCACTTGGGCCAATTTAGAGTATTCAATCCACCTATAGCTTGTCTTTGGGATGTAGGATGAAAACAGAGCACCCAGAGGAAACCCACGCGACCACAGGGAGGACATGCAGTCTCCAGATAGAAGGCACCCCAGCTGAGGATCGAACAGGAGATCCTCTTGCTGTAAGGCAATCCTATTCATTCTAATAAAGATGGAAAACTTATTGATAGATATCAAAAAAGTGTATGCTTTTGCTACTTTGATTTTCAGAATTTTTAATTTTTGGGCTCATATGTTAAAGTTTGCTCTGACAAATTGTAAAAGTATAAGACGTGCATTATATACAGTTTATTCTTGTGCAGAAACATCTACTTTAAATGACTTAGTTTCTTCTGATGCACAGGTTGTTTGCAGTGTGTATGAGTCTGTTATTACTTCTTCCATGGCTATGGCCACTGATACTGTTTTAAATAGGTTTGCTTGACTGCAATCTCAGAACCTCTTATATGATACAAAATAAGATTTTAAATTATCTCTTGGACAGAGATTTAGTGTGTGCCCCCTCTGCTGCAGAGGTGATCAGAAAGTATGATAGAACCATTTCCTCCTTCCCAGGTGGGGAAGGGATTTTATTCAAGGATGTTCCCTATGCCAAAGAAAGAAAATACTTGGAGACCAGTTCTGGATCTTTCTTTCCTAAACCTGTTTGTGATGCTGCCCAAATTCAAAATGCTGTCACTTCACAACCTGTTACCTTTTCTTCCTCCAAGTTTCCCAGTAATACTAGACTTAAAACATGTTGATCATCAAATCCCTACTCATCTATATTTATTTTATTTTATTTATTTATTAGATAAGCTCCACTTATAAAACTTTAGTGATGTTAAGTAAAAACTATTAAGATCTACATTCAAATATAGCAACATAATAATAGGCTAAAAAAAAAACATTTTTGAAGAAGAAGAAATTACTCATAATGGAGTGAACAAGTAATGTAAAACATGACAAGAGGTATGCAATAAACATGTACATAGAGAGGGATAATGGAAAAATAGATGAAAAGAAAGTGAACTTAGTCAGGGATTGGTACAGGGCACAACCATTGTGTTTTGAGGTAAAGCTTGAGTTTCTTTTAAAGAGAGAGACTTTGGAAATAGATGAGAGTTCAGAGGGAAGCAGGTTCCAATATTTTCCAACAGTGTTTGAGAAAAGAGAGTTTGTTTGACTTGACAGTGTCTATAAGAAGTTTGTGTGCAGATCTCAGGGACTTTAGGTTGATAAAGAATTTGATGGGCTATACTAAGCTGGTTAGTTTTAGTTGCTGTTGATATTCCAGCCAGCCTAGTTGTTTTAGATTATTACAGTGGTGGGTTCTGTAAGGGTTTCCTGTGGCTGAGATGAGGTGGGAGTGGGCTATAGTTGTTCTAGATCTGGAGTGAGGAAAGGTTTGATTCTGTAAAGAGAGCCTATTTTTTGTTAATGCTTTTAGTGTGTTGTTAATAGTCAATAGTAATGCCTAGTAGTTTGGTAGTTGACTCTTGTGATATAGGTGTGCCATTTGTTGATGTTATTGTAAAGTCAATGAGGGGAGATTTGCTTGAAGAGAGTGAAGGTGTGATACAGATGTGGCTGAACAGATAAGTGTTGAATCGTCTGCATACTATATACATGTGGCTCAGATTTTTCTTAAGCTTGTGTGTGTCTTGATCACATTATCAGTTTTCTGCCTTACATTTTGGACTATCCACTGCACCAAGAGTGTTCACAAAGTGTCTCGCTTTGATTGTAGCTCATTGCAGGCCACATAGTATCCACATTTTTCCATACTTAGATGACCTGTTTATCTTTACAAAGTATATTTCAAGGTGTCATGAATATCTGTTTTGAGTGAGAGTTCTCTTGCACAAACTGGGATTCCAAGACAACATTTAAAAATCATTCTTGAATCCCTCACACAAGATTAGGTTGTTGGAATGTGAACTAGATTCCTTAGTTTGAAGAGATTTTCTTCTACAGGAAACAGTGCATATTTATTTATTTATTTCTATTTCAAAGGTTTTCCACTCAGACTTTGGTAAGTATGAGGAAATACCTCAGGATTTGGAGTCTCATGGCATCTATGATTCTCATGATACCCTTTCCGAGACTCCACATTAAAAATATACAGTGGTATCTGAAATCTCTTTGGTCCCAGCATCAACACCCCTTATTTTTCCTGATTCCAGTGCTGGGGCATGTCAGAAGAAAACTCTTTTGGTGGAGACAACAAATATCCTTAAATCCAGGCCTACAATTCTCCCTCCATGTTCCAAAGCAGTCAGTTATCATATATACTTTAGACTTTGCTTGGGTAGCTGCTTCAAGGGAGATAAAAGTGCAGGGCATATGGGACACCAAGAACAGGTGCAAGCACATAAATGCCAAAGAGCTGCTTACCCTGATCAAGGCACTCAACTCTCTGAATGATCTTTGGTCCCCAGGACCTATTCAGATGGTTGCAGACAATATCACAGGCATGTGGTACATCAACAAGCAAAGGGAAACCAGGTTGTACCCCTTTTGCAGACTAGCCATGTTAGCTTTAGGTACAGCATTACAGCACAGTCTCACTCTATAGTCATCCTACATTCCATTAGAGCAAAATCGTGTGACAGACAAGCTGAGCAGGACCAAGACAGACTCTGACAACTGTTAATTAGATCAGGGGGACTTCCAAAATTTGATCCATCTGTGGTGAATTCCTCAAGAAGACCTCTTTGCCTCCACTCTAAACAATCAACCAGCAAAATTCAGTTCCAAGACTCCATGCAAAAATACCTGGAAGACAGATACCTTTTCTTTTCTTTTCTCTGGACAGCCATGTTCCTGTACACCTTTTCACTCTTTCCACCAATATCCAGGGTACTTCTGAAGATTCGTAAGGAATTTCCCAAGATCAATGTGGTGACTCCCTTCTGGCCCAGGCAACTGTGATTCTTCCTTCTTTTGTAAATGGCCAGGGGCTATTACCACAGGTTCCTCACAGACTGGACATACTCACACAAGACCAGGGGTGTTTGATACACCCTGACATCAATCATCGACTGCCTGGATTAGGGCATTAATTCATTTTAGGTGCCTGTTTTCTGAGGATGTGCATCAGGTACTAATGGAAGCAATAAAGTCTTCTACTAGAAAATCATATATTAGCAAATAGAAAAGGTTTTCTAGTTGGTGTGAACAACATAACCATCAACCATTCAGAACTAGATGTTCCCTGGTTTTACAATATTTGTCTTTGTTGCTATGATATTGCCTTTTTTATTTATCTATAAAGGGTTATCTATCAGCCATTTCAGCATGTCTCCATGCCCATGGAGCATCCTATTTCAATGCATTCTCATGTCAAAATGTGCGTGAAAGGGGTTTGCATAACAGGCTTCCTATAAAACCAGTGGCCTTCCATGAGTCTTAATTTTATGTTGCAGAAGCTAACACTTGCTCCATTTCAACAAGCTAATCTGGCCAACTTGCGGTTCTTAAAATGGCAAACTATTTTACTGATTGTTCTAAGCTCTGCAAGAAGAGCATCTGAGGTGCAAGCTCTCGTGGTTTGCCAACTCTATCTCATTTTCCACATGGACAGGGTGTCTTTGAGAACTAATCCTCCTTTTTTGCCCAAGGTGTATCTGAGCTTACTTTAACCCAAACTATCCATCTCCCCATTTTCTTTCCTGAACATAAAAATGAGGGAGAAAGGGCGTTCTATACCATAGATTTTGACAATCAACTCAGGTACTTTCCTGACAGAATCAAATCTTTCAGATTTTTGGATCAATTTTTCATTTCTTGTGAAGGTTAAGAAGAAAGAACAAACTGGGCCAAAATAGACTATTTCCAAATGGTTGTCTAAAGCCATTACCTTTTTTTATACTCACCATAACAAATCTATTCCAGGCACGGTCAAGGTCTACTCTAATAGGGCCTTGACTTCATCTATATTTATTTTGGAAAGGGTTAGATTCCAAAAGTATTCTAGAAACAGTTACTTGGTCCTCTGTACATACTTTTACAAAGCACTATAAGCTTGATTCCTTCTCTAGGTCTAGATCAGGCTTTGCCAGGACCATTATAGAGGGGCTCCTGGACCCTTCTCCTTCCACCTTTTAAGTATAGTTATCTATGTTAATCTACCCATGTAGCTAAGGGTATTGCAGCAGTGATCAATATGAGGAACATAGTACAGTTGTGTAAGTTGAACTTAACATAACAGTAGATGTTCAAATGATCATTGCAGCTCTCTCCCTCCAACCCCTAGTTTGTGTGTGTGTGTGTGTGTGTGTGTGTGTGTGTGTGCGTGTGTGTGTGTGTGTATGTGTGTTTATGCCAGAGTGTGTAGATAGATAGATAGATAGATAGATATATAGATAGATAGATAGATAAATAGATAGATAGATAGATAGATAGATAGATAGATAGATCGATAGATAGATACAGATATATACAGATGTTATTGATCCATGCACTGCCATTTCAGGGCTCAGCCTCCCTCTGTGTGCTGGAAGGAATGCTCTGTAGGGTTTTGCACCCAAACTTGTCTTTTAGTAAACTCATCTCAAGCTGCTTGACAGTTTGAGCACATGGAAGATCCTCTGTAGCTTTGGAAGCTGGCCAGCTACTATATCATTGGCAGGATATAACCCATATAGCTAAGGCTACTGCAGCAGTGATTTATTCAAACATCTACTGTTATGGTAAATTCAGCTTACACAGCTGTTCTTTCTGAATGACTGGCATCTCCAATATTGTATTTGTAGATGTACACATGTGAACTCTTTTGTTATATATTCTCACTGAATTGTGTCAGAGAAGATTGATGCATTTCTCTTTTCAATGGAATCTGCAGAGTCTGATTGTAAATTACAGTTTTAAACCAACATTTTCAGCTGTATTGCTTAAGGTGTATTATTCATGCTCATATAAACAAAAAGATATTTCCCTCAATTTATTTAATTGGTTTAACTGAGATTGCTCTCACCCCTCCTACCTTCTACCTACTACTCTCACTCCCTTTGTCCTCTTTCCATAAATTCCATTTAACACTAGCCATGCCATTTCTCCACCTCCATTATCTCTTACATACACTTATCTTCTTTTTGCACTAGACATTGTAGACATTTTCATCCCACATACAACTGATTGCTTATCATCCCAAATTGATACAGACTCTACTACTGGTGCACTTTACACAAATCCATTTATTACTGTTATTACTACATTATTACGGCTCTATTACTTTTAAACTGTACAAAACCTTGTACCAGCTTCTGTTGATTTTTTGCATTGTTAATTTTTGCATGAACTTCTGTTTGATTTTTGCATTTTTAAATATTGTATTAACTTCTGTTGATTTCTGCTTTGTATGTCTGTACAAGGAGCTTTTCTCCCCGGGCCTCCATTGAAAAAGGGCTCATCTCGGCCCAATGATCTTTCCCGGTTAACAAACTGCAAACAAATAAAATATATAAATAAAAGATTGACTTGAAACAGCTGCTTTGCTCCACTGTCTTACTCAGGCACAGAATCTTTGACACATAGTCCTTGCATCTTACTCCAGGCTGCTTTTAAGCTCTTCTGGCACTCATTTTCAGCCTTATTGTAAGGCTTTTTGTCCCACAGATCATTTTTCTGTACTGAGCTATTGCTATCTTGGTTGAGATGGGGAAGTCTGATCTGCCTTGCATAGCTTGACCCCATGACAATCACTACTACAATAAACATTTAGAAAACAGATGCATAGATCTACAGAGTAGAGACAAAGATAGAATTACATATATTATACTCAATACACCTAAAAACAACAGAAGAATTAAATTACATAATAGGTTCATAGGTATGTACTAGGCCAATGGTCCTGGAACCTTTACAAGCCTAGCCCAAACAAATTGCCCAGGCACTGTGCCACCCACTTTTAGTTCACAGTGCCCCTATTCAATAGGGCAACTGGAATGATCCCTGGAGTGAACTTTCTGTTACCCATCCACTTGTCAAGATTTCTGTTGAAGAGAGACAGTGAGGTACTCTGGTGACATGAAAGAATGAAGCTTATTCCAGAGTATGGGCAGTCTTTGGGAAATGAACCCATCCCTCCAGCATGTTCTGTTAATTGTGGTAATGAAGTTGTGATCTTTGGAGCGTGTGGCGTGAGGGGATTGGGATTTCTTTAGGTGTAGTATTTCAAGTAGGGCTGGGTTGGAGATGTCTTTCTAAGTCAAGCATAGATTACCTCTAAGTAGGCGACAAGAGACTGAGAACAGCTGAAGTTTCTTGAGTCTGTCCATGTAGGACATGTGTTTAAGGCCTAGGATCCTTTTTGTGAGGTACTTTTGTGGCTTCTCCAGCTGTTGCAGGTGTCTGGTCAGGTGCATGCAAAATGGGGCATTATATTCGATGATTGGTCTAATGAGGGATGAGTAGAGCGCGATGATGACCTCTTTCTTCCTGGATGCGAAATCTTTGGTTATAGGATGCGCCACACAGAAGGACTTTCTGACCACAGTGGCAATGTGGTAGTTGAAGGTGAGGTGGCTGTCAACCTGGGTGCCCAGATCTCTTATCAGTGTTCAGTGAGCTCCTTTCAATGTAGTAATTCATGGGAACTGAGTTTTTTTCCAAAAGGGATGATAACGCATTTTTTGGCATTAAGCTTCAGACCATGGTTCCGACACCAGTCATTGGTCTCAGAGAGGCCTTTTTGTAGGATGTCTGCATCACTTGGGGAGTTGATAATGATTTCTAGCTTGCAGTCATCAGTGAACTTGGTCAGCCAAAGTCCTGTGTGAGCCTGGACTTCTGAGAAGTAGATGCCAAACTGGAGAGGGCCCAGGACCGAGCCCTGTGGGACTCCACTTGTGACTGGTCAACAGTCTGACTTGGAATCCGCAACTTTCACTCTGTGGGTCCTGTCTGTGAGCCATTTAGCAACCCACCTAGTGATGTAAGGATTGATGCCTAGTTTGGTGAGTTTATCAATGATACCTGAGTGGGGAATGGTATCAAATGCCTTGGCCAGATTGAGGTAGGCTGAATGCACTGCCTTACCCTCATCCACAGCCTTGGTGACTGCCTCGAAGAAGTCAACCAGGTTCAGAAGGCAGGATCTCCCGTTGACAAAGCCAAACTGTGTGGGGTCAAGCGTTTGGAGATTGCTTATATCTTTGTTAAGCAGGTTCATGATGATGTGCTCCATAGCTTTGCATACCAGACTCATCAGGCTAATGGGGCGATAGTTCCCAGGGTCTGTAGTTGCTCCCTCTTTATGGAGTGGGATGACTGTGGTAGTGCGATATTCATTAGGGACATAGCCTGAGGTAAGGGTGTGATAGAACAGGGCCCATTGATGTGATGCCAGTTCGTTTTGTAGCTCATGTAGGATGCAGCCAGGGATATTATCAGGTCCCATGGATGCTGTATTCTTGGCTTTGGACAATGCAGCTTTTACCTGTGCCACAGAAATGGTGGGTACCAGGCTTTCTTCTGCTATTGTGATAGGGCCCTTGGGGGGGGGGGGGTAAATCTGGCACTGAATCTGTCGGCCAGTATGTTGGCTATATCTGTTGGCTCAGTATAGGAGGTGCCATTGTGCAATAACTCAGAGCAAATCTGGGTATTGCCTTTGAAGTTTTTGATATAGCTATAGAAGGCTTTGTGGTTGTTTTTGGTGTCAGCCACAATTCTGCCTTCATAGCTGGCTTTAGAGGATTTGATAAGAGATCTCAGCTTTTTATTGAGACTGATAAGGGAGGTTTTCCAGTCTTGTGACTTCATTTTTTCTGCAACAGTTTCTTCCTTCTGTTGTAAGTTTATTGATGGCTGGAGACCACCAGATTGCCTTCCTTTTTTGGAGGAGAGTATCTTAGTTCTATTTGGCATGGCAAGGTCCATGCATTTGTGTACATGCTCGTACAGTGCATTGATGTATAACTCTTGCAGTTATGCAGCTATTTTCCATTGGCATGGGTGCCGAGAAGTTAGCCATCTCTGTTTTTAGTAGCCCGAAGTTAGCTTTATAGAAGTTTTTTGGGGTGGTCACCTTAGTGGGGCATGTAGGTGAGATGGAGATTTCTATGGTGATCAGTTTGGGGTCAGATTTAATCAGAGAGGAATTGACTATAGGTATGGAACAATGGTCTCCCATAATATTTCTCTACATTAGTAAGAATACAGAATTTTAAACATTTGAACGAAAAAGGAATCTCATATTATAATTAGTAATCTTTGAACTAGTTACACAGAAAATGGAAAGAGTAAAAGATGGTTACTTAGGCCATTCATTTGTAATGTAGCTGAGATTACATGGCGAGTGACATGATAATCTTCCTTTTTCCATGTGCCCTACAGGCCTTTCTCAATCAGTTATTATTATTATTATTATTATTATTATTATATGAAATTGTATAAGATTTGCTAGAGCCCTTTAGTGTGTGGCTAAGCATGAGTAAATGCATTTATGATACTGTGCTCATGTCTGTTCAAATGCTATTATCTGTCACTAGTTATGAAGGTGAAAGGTCAACTTGATAAATGAGCTGCACTGGTCATCTATTTGTTATCCATAGTGAAGAATTAATGTTATTTGGTGGCAACAGTGAGACCTAAAACCGATTTAGTCTAAACAAGTGCTTGTTACTTGAGTCTATCAACTGGTTTATGGCCAACTGATGTGTACTCATATGCATACAAAAATGTTTTCTGATTTAGTAAGCTCTTTTGCAAAAATAAAAAAAAATAAATAAACTCATTCCCTGCACTATTAAAATAGTTTTGAAAATTTAAACATAAATGTAAAATATGGCATCTGACTATTTAGTGGTGTAATACAACTGTCACAGTTAATGAAAAAAGACTGGAGGCTTCATTGCTGATAGTGAAGGTATATCATCTGCAGCACTATTTTTATTTATTTTATTTTTATTTTACATTTGTTGACCGGGCTAGTCTAACTGGACAAAATATCCGTTTTCAGTAGAGGCCCGGGGAGAAAAGCTCCAATTACATGAAGTAAACAAAATCATTAACATTAAAAAATCATTAGCAAAATACCATAAGTTCAAGGGTAGACTTATACAAAATTAATGGAAACAAAAAAATATCAAGCAGAACAATATTCAGAAAAATAGTTGGTAAATAACAGAATTACAGGGTAAGCAACATTCAGCAGTTAGATACAAACAAATTTAAGATGTGATAACATGGTGGAGAGAAAAAGAAAAATGTTAGCGACATTCTCAAAGATAATACTGTCAAAATTTAAACATAAGTCTTTAGAGGGACAGTTGGGCAAGGTGGGGAAGTTGGGAGTAGTAGAGGAGTAATTTCAGTCAGGGTTAGCACAAGGACACAGCCATTGAGTTTTAAGATGTTCTTTGATATGTCTTTTGAAAAGGGATGTAGAGTCAAGGTTTGTAATTTCCTGAGGTAGTTGATTCCAGATCTTCCCGACAGAATTTGAAAATAATGAGTCCCCAGCTTTATTCTTTGATTTGGTCAAGGCTACAAGGAGTTTATTAGCTGAGCGTAGTGTGGCTAGGTTTTTATAAGGTGAAATCAGTTTTGTAAGGCTAGGGGTAGCATCAGGAAAGTAAAGGGTTTTATGAATGATAATAAGTTGTTGATAGAGTAATTGGTTGTTGATTTCTAACCAATCTAGTTGCTTAAGGTTAAGACAATGGTGGGTTCTGAAAGGGGTAGCAGTAATGAATCTAGCAATACTATTGTAACAGGTAGAAAGTTTGGTGATGTTATTTTTGGACAAGTTTGTATATATAGCAGAGGCATAGAAAAGGGTGGAGATCAGGTGTGTCTGGGCCACTGTTTTTCTAGCAGTTGGTGTAAGAAAGGGTTTAATTCTGTAGAGAGTACCAATTTTTTTGTTAACTGATTTAATGGTATTGTTAATGTGGTCATCAAAATTAAGATGGTTGTCAATGGTTACACCTAATAGTCGAGTGGTCATATCTGGACTAATACAGGTAGTGTTGTTGGAGGAGATAGTGAAGAAAGGTGTTGGTGATTTGTTTGTAGGGGTAAAGAGAAGAAGTTTTGTTTTTTTTGGGATTAAGAAGGAGGGATTGTTCCATAAACCATTTTTCTACATCATGGAAGACTGTTTGGGTGAGGGACTGGAGGGAGGTGACGTTATTAGCAGCACAGATTAGAGTTGAGTCATCAGCATATTGAATGCAGATGGCTTGGGGTATATTCAGATGAAGGTCATTAATAAATAAAGAAAAAAGAAGGGGACCTAGGATTGAGCCTTGTGGAACCCCAATGTTTACTGGAAGTAAGGAGGATAGAGTGTTGTTCCATAGCACTGCTTGTTGCCTATTTTGGAGGTAACTCCTGAACCATTGAAGAGTTTGTGAGCCAAGTGAATAGAGATTTAGCTTGTGCAGAAGTATGTTATGGTTAACCATATCGAAGGCCTTTGACAGGTCTAAGAATAATGCTGATGAGAAGAGATTGTTGTTCCTATTATTATTTATGGCACTAAAAAGTGACAAGCAGAAAATGTCTGTGAGTATGTATACAGCAAGATGGCAGTAACAATTTCTGAATGTACACACAAATTATGATTTAAGCAAATGTTCTCAGAAATGTATGAATTAATTTAAGCCGTGTTCAGTGCATCCATTATGTATGTTTTTGTTTGTAGTCTTTCAAATAAGGATTTTCATGAATTTAAACTAATGCCACAGTGAGTAAAATCAATACATATGTGACTGGAAGAGAGTGAACATATATGATTCAATGCCCACAATATATATTAAATTAGTGATATTGTGAAATGGGATTAAAAGAGAATTAACTTCTTTATATTTACCCAGGTTACTTATTCTATTTATGTATCATTAATAATGCTCCATTTGTTAAAAAAAAATGATGGCAATACATAAAGGTTTTCTTAAATGGATGTACAGATTTTAATCTGAAGATATTTCAAGTATAATTTTAAATGTATGAATAAGCAAACTGTTTTTATTCTGTTAATATGATGTATCTTTTTGACATTACTGATAGATAACAAGAGCCCTACACCATATGAGGAGAAAACTTGATATATTTTTACTGGGTTTAGTGATTGCTTTCCATATTGCTGCTTTTTCTTGATTAGCATATACAGTAAACAAAGACAAATGAAAAAAATGATTTATTTAAGATAAATTGTTTAGTCAGCTGTCCATTTTGGTCCCTTCATAGTAGCTTCACAGTGAAGATGTATAGTCCAGTTCAATATTTAGAATCCTGCACTGACCCTTACTGAAGCTACTGTTTCAGTAGTCCCCCCACAAAAAAAAAAATACTTAAGCAATCCACAAGCAGCCAAGTACCACAAAATAAAAAGTTTACTCTGCTACTGTTATCTCTAGAAAGTCATAAACTATCACACTATATTGGTGCTTGATTTGGAAGCATTTGAATAATTTCTGGATAACAGACAGTATTGTTCTTTTGTATCTTTTTTTTCTAAAGTTGTAAGTTAAAGTTTACTGGCACTGTTTATTATAGCTTTTAAGGTACCAAATCACTGCTCATAATGCAACAATTACCCCTGTCTGTGGAGAATTTCTAAATAGAGCAGCCTTTTGTGGTGTCTGTAAAATATATTAGGTACTTATAGGCATCGCACTGGATATTGCACCAGTAATATTAAGACACACCACCAAAATGCAGTTGAAATGTAAGTAAAGCAAGGCAATTTCAAAGGTTACTTTAACTTTTTCAGGAAAGATCTAGCTACTATGTTGAGTTCCATCTGCATCCAGCAATTATCTAGTTCTGCCACAAACCCATTTCCTCTCACCATAAACTGCTCATTCTGATTTAGTGCACTTGATGGCTTTTTAAGTCTCTCCAGGAAATAATGCTTCCTCTAATCCTCTTAAACACTAACCCAGAAATCAGCCAGTGATGACCTGTTCTTTCCTCATTGCCTTTTACAAGTGCTAGAAGTTATTTCTGTCCTTGCAAGTCCATCTCACATCACATCTTTTTGCTTCGGCACAGATGAAAATATTTCCATGCAAGCTTGTTTGCATATCTATCTATTAACTTATCTGTCCCTATATCAGTCATTCCAGACATACATCTATTCATCCATCCTCTTCATTGTTTTGTTCAACTTTTTTGTACAATTTCAAACATTGTTATTTAAAGTCTCTAGAATGCTTGTAGTGCTCCAGATAATCAAAGTCTAATCAAAGAGTTATTTAACAGCCTAATCATGATCCTACTCTAGTATTTTGTTAGACTTGGCCACAACTTCAATGTGCTGGTTATTATATTTAGGCTATGCTGTTATCCAAACTATCAGGTCCCTTTCTCTGTTAAGCAGATTCTCTGTTCACATATTTATCTGTAAACTGCCAGCATCTGAAACTCATAATTCGGCACTTTTTGGCATAATGGTTAGGGTGTTTACCTTATAGACACAAGGTGCATGGTTCAATTCTCACATGGGGTAATTGGCTAGGCTTAAAATGGCTCACAAGGGCAGCTAGCCTAGTACTAATCTATAAACCTAATACTAAATTAAACTGAGCCGCTCTACTGCCCTCTTCCACATACATTGCATCATTCTATTGTACATTGCTTGACTAGTACTCCAAACCTTGATTGATTTGCAAATAAATTCATCTTGCTTCCTTAACATGACTATTATGTCAGAAATGAATGCATTAGAATGAAGAGGTGCAAGCCCTGACTTATGAAACCCCACTCATTGTATTCCCAAACCACCTGTCCACTCAACGTTACACAGAAATGTTTTCCCTGGAATCAACCTCTAACACAGCCTTGTTCAATTAATCTTTAATGGGTTTCAGTCTAAAGGCCTGTCTTAATTTCAAATGCTTCCATAGCCCAGTCATATCAGATTTAACATATAAGACCTTCTCTCTGAAAGACCACATTTTTTCTCATTCATTTTCTATTTTCTGAAAAATATTCTAAACCTTTCCTCAATATCCTTCCCACCATTTATTTGCTGCTAATGCTGAACTGACTGAGCTATAATTTTCTGCACGTTTTAGACATTCATTTTATATAATGCAATTAATGGTCAAAAAAAAAAAAATAAAAGAATTTGTGTAATTACTACAATCATTAACATTTCAACCTCTGCTTACAATATCAGTTACTATGAGCCGATCCTGAGTAAACCTGGAGAAAATTATAGTGTAATACTAAAACCAAAGCAATTATGAACAATACATACGATTGCAAAAAAAAAAAAAATAAAAAAAGAAAGAAACAAGAAAAGAAAGACAATGGAAAGAAGGAAGGTAGCATGCTGGCACTTTTCTTCACATGACTTTTGAGGTTAGTGTTGCACTTAAAATATTTAGATGAACTCAGTTTTCCTCTTTTAGCTCAAATATCTTGCTTTTGTAAATGATCAAAACCATACATAGGCATCAGAATAGTGCAATTAACTTACATCTTGTTAACCAGGTAAGCCCTACTAGGCAGAGTCCATTTTCAGAGCCTTGGGAGAAAACCTCCTAAAATAATATAATGACAAGAGAGAGAGAGAGATTTCCATACAAGATTTGCAGATATATGAAATGCTCAGGCATTTACATAGATGGACAGTGAACTGCTGCATTAAAGCTGCTAGTATAACAGTGAAATAAAAAGTAATTGCTTAGTGGTTAGTCTCCATAGCAAAATATTGATGTTTTATACATCCCATCAGGTAATAGCAACCACATGAGACAAGTGATGTGTGAGATAAAGACAAGATGTAATAGATCTAAATGTAATTCTCTCTGGATTGTCATTTTAGGCCAGCTTAGAAATGCATACACACTAATCTCACAAGCAAATCAAATATCTGAATCTGATTTTTCTTTTTATTTCCTTTCTAAAAAAAAACTCAGTAAAACAACAGATTTTGACAGTGTGGTCTTGATTAAATATATGGCTCCACATAAGTTATAATTTTAGTAGAATTTTGATTATAGCATTGAAGGAATAAGCTTAAGGCAGAGGTAAAATCAAAAAAGACATTTTATTCAGGCTGCTCTTTGTTATTCAAGGATTAATTTTGTGGTTGGAATTAAACCTGTTTATTTCTTCAGTAATCATTGTGTTGTCTGCTGTTGGATATAAGAGAGGTCAATTTTTTTTTTTATTGTATTTATCCTTTGTAATGGGGTTAGTCCCACTAGTCTAATAGCTTATTTTTTCATGGGATACTTTAGGTGGTATTTATACTACTAGGGGAAATAGGACTTCCCCTTCTCTTGTCGATATGTGCCGTGGGATTTTTTATATTCACCCGAGTTACCAGCAGCTCAAGCAGATAGAGTCTTTGCTTAACATCTTATCCCCATACTTTTAATTTTTTATATTGAAAGTTAGTAACACGGGAACTTGGTAACATAAAAAGAATGTGAAATATGTAACTTATAATGTAGTTTGTTCTTGAATGGTTCTTCTGTAACATTCTTGTACAGTTACATTTGAAGTTTCCCCGTGATTGGTAGATTTATTGATTGATTCATTCATTCATTGATTTTCTTTTAACAGTCTGTCACTAAAGAGGATTAGTACCATAAGCTGTTAATGGGCTGCATTCTCTGGTACTAGGTTTGTCTCCCTCAGTCTTCATTTGTCTACAGTGTAACCTTGCGTTAATCACCTAACAAGACAGTTTTATCTTTTAATTTACCTGACAATGAGAGCAAATTATAACATAGACTAGCTGCTGACAAAAAAATCATGTTAATGAAAGCTATCATGGACAGTAATAAGTATGTTAATGTAATAAAACATACATTTTATGACAATTTATATTTAAAAGTACGCATGAATGATAGTTTTAAAGTATACATAGATATAGATATTTTATTTCCAATGTATTTAGTAATGAACTCATAACTAATGAAATATTTGATTTTTAGTGGTTCAAAATGTAGAATTGTTATATTTGGTATAACAAATCTTGATTTAGCAGTGCCACTTTTTTTAGCCAATAGTCAGTGCAGCTGGTTCAAAAACGGAACAGATGGACACATTGGTAGACAGCTTTTTAAACTTTGAGGTAATGAAGACAGTGTTATACACAAAAGACTCAATTGATGTGGCTGTTTCAGTAGACAATGCTTTTGTAACCATTGCTGTGAAGTGTTTTTAATCTGTAATTCCATATGAAGAAGGGCTAAAATCTTTAAGAAAAAGTTTAGAAATGAAAACTGACATTTCAGTCAGTAACATCAATCTCATTTTGATGTTGTTGAAAGCTATATTATAAAGTTTAATTTCTATTTGACAATGGATATTTTAGACAGAAGATGGGCATAGCTATTGGGGAGGTTATGGTGAATGGGATGATAGATTTATTTATATTGGTGATTAGTTCAGATTTATAAAAATATATCATCACTTTAATGATAATATTTTTTTTATTTGGACATTAGACAAAGATTATTAGAACAGTTCTTTCATTACTTGGAGAACTCGTCAACATTGTTAATATTTAAAAATGAAGTGAAGTAAAATTATATACAAAGACCCCAATTCCAAAAGATTTGCTGTCAGTGTAAGTAACCGCTTACACTGAGAGCAGCCTAAGAGCAGGTGTTTGAGAATCTGGTCCATGTAGCAAGCCTGCTTATATATTATACATTACCAGTTAGGATGAAACAGAACTTGTGCAACTGTAATCTTGCAATAGAGATAAAGCAATGTCAAATATTCCAAATACTGCAGTTTTTAGGGAATCTGCCGAGTACTACATTTATGGGGCATCTACATTTAAACAGACGTAGATCTCCAAGGATTAACATATTTGAAGTAGCAAAGACACAATCAAAAACTCATGCTTTTGTGTGCTTCTTTTTTCTATCAACATTTAATATTCTGGTGTTTCTTTCATGATGTTTGGATGTGTGATGTTTGTTCATTTTTGACATGAATCACTGTTTGTGTCCATGTACTAGATGATCTTACATTCTTTAATTCAGCATTCGGTATCACATGCCAGAGAGTGCCTAAATATATCTTAGACCCATTGCAAAAAATAAAATAGTACACCCTAACTTTTGCAAATGCAAGTAGGCATTATTTTTTGACACAAATTACTAGGTATAGCATGAAAGCATTGTTGTTTATGTTATCAATGAATATCATTTCTGGCAGGTGTCTGATATGAAGAAAAAAAAAAAAAAAAAAATATATATATATATATATATATATATATATATATATATATATATATATATATATATATATATATATATATATATATATATATATGCCTAGTTGCATGTTGGGAGGATTGATAAACGTGATGCCTGTAACCCTACTAGTGGCCTTCATACAGGAGGTACCTCTTCTGAGGAAGGGGATCTCCTTTCTCAGGGCATGGCTGCAGGATTTTGTATTCCATGGTAGCCCCCAAAAGAAGGGGTAACTGCTGGAAGTCATTAATGACTAGATGCAGCAGATAAACACCTGCAATATGGAATGCTCATAGCCCACACCTACATGTCATACAGATCCTAGTGAACATTGGGTTCCAAAAGGAGGACACAAACAAAGCACTGTGGTGGCTTGGAGAGCTGCTGACAACACTGTACAATATTGCACTGCAGAAGTCATAGTTGCTACAGCCATTATTGCACAGTGGTGGTCTTACTGGCTTCTGCCAGCACTGCACTGTGATGGTCTTATGTGCTGCTGCCAACATTGCACAGTGGTGGTCTTACTGGCTTCTGCCAGCACTGCACTGTGATGGTCTTATGTGCTGCTGCCAACATTGCACAGTGGTGGTCTTACTGGCTTCTGCCAGCACTGCCCTGTGGTGGTCTTATGGGCTGCTGACAACATTGCACAGTGGTGGTCCTACCAGCTTCTGTCAACACCGCACTGTGGTGGTCTTACGGGCTGCTGCCAACATTGCACAATGGTGGTCCTACCGACTTCTGCCAACACTGCACTGTGGTGGTCTTAGGGGCACTGTGGTGGCTACTGCAAAGCTGTGATCCTTATAAACAATCAATAATGTTGAGAATGTACAGATCCCCAGGAATTAAGGTCAGAAGAGAAAAACAAGTGTTATAATAAAAGTAAATAAGGCAGTTGGAGCTTACACAAAACTGAAACTCCACTACACATTTAACATAAACACACTCCGATGATTTTTGGCTCTTTTATGACAGGAGAAACTTAATGCCAGTGACTTATAAATAGAATACAGCATAAAGTAATGTGTGTAGCCATTGTTAAAAGACACACCACGATATATTAGATACCTGATTTCCTTGTATGTGTCAAATTATGTTTTTTTCTTAAGAATGTTGGTGAATATTTTCTCAACCAGTACATACACCAATTATATTATGTTGAAAGGATGGACTGATTGAACATGACTGTGCAAAATAGGGTGCACATGCACATGTGTGATAATCCATATCTTGGATTTTCAATGATGTGGTGTTAATTTGGCCCCCTCCATGGGGATGTGGCAACTTTCCACCAAGAAAATGAGTTTCAGTACTGTTGACGCAATTGGGCTTGACATGTCCATCTTCAGAGAACTAGGATTTTAATTATATTACTGTACCCTAGCACAGATATACTGCTGAGAAAACACTGATTGCAGGAATTCATCGACCACCTTTGCAACTATAAGTCAGTTGCATTAATGTCTTGTTCAAGGGCATATATTTTATTATTTTTAATTTAACAGAAAGACTTTCCATAGCAGCAAACATGGAGAGATTAGGGCTGGTCCACTGACACAAAACATGGGAGCAAACAGCTACTGTGATACCATTTGCTCATCAAAATCTATATTACAATTTAGCTACTCAAGTTTTAACAGTAGGATAAGCTATTTTCATGTTAAGTCTGAAAGTGAGAGTGACAGTATTGCAAAACGTATAAAGGTATCAACATCACATTTGTGTTCCACCATTCACTATTGTAGGTTGAAAGTGAAGTATGCGTGTGAAGACTGGGGAGAGATGGGCAAAGGCTGCCAGCCTAGGCAAATAGAATTTAATATATAATTCTAAAATTTGTATAAATACATGTAAAATACAGGCTTGTATTTTTAAATGAAAGAAAACACTGTAAAATGTGCACTTCAAGATTGTTGCAACATTGCCATCTGTTGTAAGGAAAACCAAGCCAAGCATTTCAAATGTCTTTGAAAGTACAATTGTCTAAAAAATGGTGCCAGAAAAGCTAGCTGAACACATTCTTCCTATTGTCTTAACTTAAGGAATAATTGTTAGAGTGTGCTTGTGGAAGGTGCTTTATTGCTTTGGTTTCTGCTAGAATGTATATGTGAAATGCCTTTTATTGTTGTATTCTCCTGTGCAGGCGTTAGCTTGCTATATAATGTAAATGGAGTTTCTATTAGCCTGGGAACTCACAGCAGGTGTTAAGATGATGCAATATGAATACTGGGAAAACCTAAGTGTTAAAAATGATGTAATCTGGGGAGGACCCAGAGACATGTTTGCGACGGTTGATATTTTATAAACTGTCGCTCACAAGAGACTGAGAGCATTTTTGATCTTGATATCCAACTTAGCAATACTCTGCTTATGCTCACATGTAAGTTTTTTAGCACTGTGATTTCTTGTAGGAATAGTTAAAGCTAGTAAAGATTAATTAGGTAATTTTCTTTGAAATCAGACCTGTCCTACTGTATTATTTTAAGTTTCTGTGTGATCTTTGAACTCTTAGATATCTCTGTGGTGTAGTAGTTTTGTCTTGTGTTTTAATTTTTTATTATTAAATATTTTTAAAATCTTCTACCTGTGGCTGGTTTATGTAGATAGAAGCTCTAGAGTACATTGCATATTTATATAGAGTTTATTGTAATAGGCCACTCTGATAAGCCTTAGACTGTATAGCCACACTACCATTGGATAATAATATTGCACAGTAATAATTGGACACCCTATTAAGGGCCTTTTAGTAGCTAATATTATTAACCAGGCGGTGGCAGTACTTACTACCATTTAGTCTGGGTAAAGGGGCACAGTTGGAGAATCTGTGTCAACCTTTCCCAGGAGTGTCTGTGAAGTTGTATAAATATTTCTCTCAAAGTGTGTGTGTGTTGTGTCAGCTACTTGGGCAGGGACACGAATCACTGGTTGGACAGAGAGGGTACTGGAGGTTTTAGCTTGCCCAGTTAGGCTGAGACCTGGACCCTATAGCTGTGCCAGTGGGGAGTCCCATTGGGGACCTGGTGAGCAAAGGAGCAACCAGCCCCAGTCTGACTGTGATCTCTGTGTGCACTTAAGGGAAATTGTACTTTACTGTGTGTATTAATTATCCTTTCCTCTTCTAGGAGACGACCTCCCTGGTGTTAGTGGTAAGGATTGAGGCTCCTTGATTTCTGGGCCAGGGTATGGTCATCACAAGTGTTTGGCAGTGGTGGGATCTACTTCACATACTAATTGGCTTGTAGTGGTGTGGGTAGAGTGAATTCCTGTAGCTTATGTACAGTGATCTCTAAAAGTGTTTTGTACTCTAAAACAGCCACGCAGTGTATACTCAGAGTTCATATCACAATTGTTTTATTTCTTTTGTTAGCTTAGTGGTAGTCAGGGTGAGCAGGCAGCATGTCAGCAGAAGAGTATGGAAAGCAGACAAGGAGCCAGCTGGCGGAGATGTGCCAGGCTAGGGGACTGATGCATGGAAACCTGACTAAAGCAGACCTGATGGCAGCCTTGGTTACAGCTGCATCAGAAAACAGCAGCCTGGAGGATAATCAGACTGACAATGGAGATACAATATCCTTGGAGAATGGACAACTCAACCTTTCTGCAGTGGACTTAAAAATCCAGCTGGAGCTAAAGAGACTTGTCTTGGAGGCCAGGCATATGGAAGTAGAAGCAGTCGAGAGAATGAGGAGCCTAGAAGCTGAAGAAAATGAACAGCAGAGGAGGCATGAGAGGGAAATGCTTACTCTTCGCCAGAGTCATGGATTTAATGGGGATGGATTTAATGGGGAAGGGAGTAACTGAACCCCAGAAGCACAAAAGGTCAGTACATTCCTTCCACAGTTTAAAGAGGGGGATAATTTTGATAGCTTCATTCATATGTTTGAGCAGGTATGTAAACAGTATGAAGTTGGCCAAAGGCTCTGGGCATGGTTCCTGACCCCCCTTACTCCATGGTAAAGCTGTAACTTCTTTAGCAGAAATGCATGACACTGACTATTTTGATTATACTGCTGTAAAAAGACAGTTGTTATAATGTTTTAAGCTAACACCTGAAATGTATAGGAAAAAGTTTTGAGCATAGACACAAGGCGGATGAAAATGTATGTGAATATGTTGCTGAACTGAGCACTTATTTTCATAGCTGGGTGAGCTGATGTCAGGCCACCACTTTTGAAGGGCTGGCAGACCTTTTGGTAAGGGAACAAGCCCTTAGCACTTTGCCTGAGGACATGAGGATCTGGTTAACTGATAGACAGTGTGCTACTTCAGAGGAGATGGGGAAGAAGGGAGACCTATACCTGGCCAGCAGGGCAGCCCTGCACAGGAAAGGGACCCCCAGTACTGCTCATGCGACTAAAGGAACCCATGGTGGGCAGCACAGACATTCCCAACAGAATCCGCCAGTAGCAGGGGAAGCCAGTAGTCCAGGTACACATCCATGACCTAGGGTGAAATGTTTTGAATGCAACCAGTGGGGCCATGTGTCATGCAGGTGTCCACGGAGCCAAGGTGGGGAAACAAAGGTGAGGGAGCCAGTAAGTGGTAAAGACAAAATGCCAATAGTAGGTTGTCTTGAGACAACAGGAGTATGGAAATACTATCCTGCAGATGTCCTGAGAGGGAAGGATTTGGATGAGGCAGTACTATGCACTTATGCAGTTACATGCAGTGAGGCTAGGAGACAAGCATGTGGGTCTGGTAGCCTGGGGGAGACCCAGACAGACTGCATACTTGCAGCCAGGACTGCTGAGGTGGTTACTTCAGGGAGTGAGCTATGCTGTAGCAGTGAGACTGAATGTGAGCCACAGCTGCTTGTGGGTACTGATGTTCCCTTGGACAGGGTAAATGCAAAGGTAGAGGTGAGTAGTAGTACCCAGGCTGACAGTAAGGCACCAGTGTCAGAGGTTGCCAGACGTCCTGTGGAAGGGGAGCTGGGAAGGGTTACAAGGAGAGACTTGAGACAGGCTCAGCTCTCAGACCCTACATTGCAAGGCATGAGGCAGGTAGCTAGGGAGGCACCTGATTCTCAAAAGGGAATGGGGAATCTGTATACTGGGACAAAGGGTTACTATACAGAGAGTGGACCACTGAGGGAGGGCTAGAAAGTGAAAGAGTACAGCAGTTGGTAGTGCCTAGAGCTTACCATCTGGCGCTTCTAGCCATAGCCCATGATATTCCCTTTGCAGGACATATGGGCATAAAATGTACAAAGAGGCATATTATGCAAAACTTCTCTTGGCCTGGAATTTCCAGATATAACAGGGTACTGCAGGACCTGTGAGCAGTGCCAAAAGGTAGGCAAGGCAGGAGACAAGGTGAGAGCTCCTTTGATGCCTTTGCCTGTGATTGAGGAGCCATTTCAGAGGGTAGCTATGGATATCGTCGGTCCTCTGAGTACCCCAAGTGCCACAGGGAAAACGTACATCCTAGTGATTGTAGATTATGCTACACAATACCCTGAGGCAGTGGCTTTGTTCTCCATTGAGGCAGAGAAGGTGACAAATGCTTTGCTAGAGATTTTCAGCAGGGTAGGCTTCCCAAAGGAAATACTGTCTGACAGAGGTGCTAATTTTATGTCAGATCTACTGGCTTGTCTGTGGATGTCCTGTGGGGTGAAGCACATGAAGACCACCCCCTACCATCCTCAGACTAATGGTCTTGTTGAGAGGTTAAACTCTACAATCAAGTCCATGCTATGGGCATTTGCAGATCAGTTTAAGAGGGAGTGGGACAAATATTTGCCCCATCTGTTGTCTGCTTACAGAGAGGTTCCCCAGGAATCCACAGGTTTTTCACCCTTTGAGTTGCTGTATAGGCATAGGGTGAGGAGACCTCTAGATTTAATTTGAGATGAGTGGGAAGGTGAGTGTGAGTCTCACAAGGAGTCTGTTGTGGCATATGTCCTGAACCTCAGGACAAGGCTCAGGGAACTCATGGGCCTGGCCCAGGAGAACCTGGCAGAAGCCCAACAACAGAAAAAGGTGTGGTATGACAGGAATGCTCAAGCTAGAGAGTATGCTGTAGGGCAGCAGGTGATGGTTCTCATTCCTGTCAGACACAACAAGCTGCAAGCAGCTTGGGAGGGATCCTACAAGGTGGTAAGAAAGGTAAGTGATGTTAACTACATGGTGGAAGTGTTAGGCAGATGGCAGGAGGCACAAATTGTACTATGTTAACATGATGAAACCTTACCATGATAGGGAGGCCCTTGTGCTGTGCATTTGCAGTGGATTGTAGGAGGAGTCTGAGGGAGATCTGGGGACTGATCTCCTCAGTGAGGCTCGGGCTGACACCTCGGTGGAAGGGGTAGCAATGTTCCAGCAGCTATCTCCTACCCACGTTTGAGAAATCTGAGCAGTGTTGCAGGAGTTTGGGGGCATGTTCACATAGAAACTAGGGAGCACCCACCTGGTGCAGCACCAGGTGGCCACAGGACCCCAAAGGCCTATCAGGCAGGCCCCTTATAGGATGCCTGAGAGAGTCAAACAGACTCTGAAGGAGGAGGTACAGGAGATGTTGGAACTAGGGGTGATTCAAGAGTCCAACAGTCCCTGGGCCTCACCAGTGGTGTTGCTGCCAAAGAAGGATGGCAGGACCAGGGTCTGTGTGGATTACAGGAAATTATATAGTCACACAGAGTCAAATGCTTACCCCATGCCTAGGGCAGATGAGGCCCTAGAGCAGCTGGGTGGGGCTACGTATCTTACAACCACTTGATCTTACAAAGTGTTACTGGCAGGTGCCCTTGACTCCCAGTGCTAGAGAGAAGTCAGCCTTTGTGACTTCTTTTGGCTTGTATGAGTTCATAAAGATGCCCTTTGGGATGAAGAATGCCCCAGCAACTTTCCAGAGGCTGGTAGATCATATCTTAGTAGGAGGGTTTGCCCTTGCTTACATGGATGATATTGCTATCTACAGCCATTCCTGGCAAGAGCACCTTCAACATGTCAGGGAGGTGCTGGGCAGACTACAGAGTGCAGGGTTGACCATTAAGCCAAGCAAATGTCAGGTGGGTATGGCAGAGGTCTCCTACCTAGGACATAGAGTGGGGAGTGGTAAGATAAAGCCAGAACCTGCCAAAGTGGAAGCTATTCAGGCATGACTTGCACCTGTTACCAAAAAGCAGGTGAGGGCATTCTTGAGGACAGCAGGGTGCTACAGAAAGTTTACTCCTAATTATAGTACCATAGCTGCTCCCCTCACAGATCTGACAAGAAAGAACAGGCCAGATAAGGTTGTGTGGACCCCCAGCATGTGAGCAGGCATTTCAGAAGCTTAAGGAAGCTTTGGGAGGACCCCAAGTGCTCACCAGTCCAGACTACAGTAAATACTTTGTTGTGCAGGTGGATGCTTCAAACTATGGGGTGGGGGCTGTACTTAGCCAGATTTCTTCAGAGGGAGAAGAGCACCCAGTGGTGTATCTCAGTCATAGGCTCCAAACCACGGAGGAATGCTATGCAGCAGTAGAAAAGGAATGTCTAGTCATAGTGTGGGCACTACAAACATTTCAGCCTTATCTGTATGGAATAAAATTCACTGTGATGACAGATCACAACCCACTAACATGGTTAAACAGAGCCAGTCAGCAAAATGCCAAGTTGCTAAGATGGAATCTGGGGCTGCAAGCATATGATATGTCAGTGCAGCACTGCAGTGGGAGTAGCAATGCCAATGCAGATGGGCTCTCAAGACAGGGAATGTGGTGAGGTATACCCAGCTAGACCTGACACTCTCAAGTGAAGTTTGCCAAGGGGCACTTGAAAAACCTGTTTGAGTTCCCCGGGGGCGAAGAGATGTGATGATTGGGGAGAGATGGGTGAAGGCTGCCAGCCTAGGCCAATAGAAGTGGATATATAATTCTATCATTTGTATAAATACATGTAAAATACAGGCTTGTGTTTTTAAATGAAAGAAAACATGGTAAAATGTGAACTTCAAGATTGTTGCAACATTGCCATCTGCTGTAAGGAAAACCAAGCCAAGCATTTCAAATGTCTTTGAAAGTACAATTATCTAAAAAATGGTGCCAGAGCAGCTTGCTGAACACATTCTTCCTATTGTCTTAACTTAAGGAATAATTGTTAGAGTGTACATGTGGAAGGTGCTTTATTGCTTTGGTTTCTGCTAGAGTGTATATGTGAAATGCCTTTTATTGTTGTATTCTCCTGTGCAGGTGTTAGCTTGCTAAATAATGTAAATGGAGTTTCTATTAGCCTGAGAACTCAGAGCAGGTGTCAAGATGATGCAATATGAATACTGGGAAAACCTAAGTGTCAAAAATGATGTAATCTGGGGAGGACCCAGAGACATGTTTGTAAGTGATGTTTTATAAACTGTCTCTCACAAGAGACAGAGAGTATTTTTGATCTTGATATCCAACTTACAAGCACTCTGCTTATGCTCACATGTAAGTTTTAGCACTGTGATTTCTTGTAGGAAAAGTTAAAGCTAGTAAAGATTAATTAGGTATTTTTCTTTGAAATCAGACCTGTCCTACTGTATTATTTTAAGTTTCTGTGTGATCTCTGAACTCTTAGATATCTCTGTGGTGTAGTAGGTTTGTCTTGTGTTTTAATTATTTATTACTAAATATTTTTAAAACCTTCTACCTGTGGCTGGTTTGTGTAGAGATAAGCTCTAGAGTGCATTGCATATTTATATAGAGTTTATTGTAATAGGCCAGTCTGATAAGCTTTAGACTGTATAGTCACATTACCATTGGATAATAATATTGTACAGTAATAATTGGACACCCTTTTAAGGGCATTTTAGTAGCTGATATTATTAACTGGGTGGTGGCAGTAATTACTACTGTATAGTCTGGGTAAAGGGGCACAGTTGGAGAATCTGTGTCAACCTTTCCCAGGAGTGTCTGTGAAGTTGTATAAATATTTCTCTCAAAGTGTGTGTGTGTTGTGTCAGCTACTTGGGCAGGGACACGAATCACTGGTTGGACAGAGAGGGTACTGGAGGTTTTAGCTTGCTCAGTTAGGCTGAGACCTGGACCCTATAGCTGTGCCAATGGGGAGTCTTATTGGGGACCTGGTGAGCAAAGGAGCAACCCAGACTGACTGTGATCTCTGTGTGCACTTAAGGGAAATTGTACTTTACTGTGTTTATTAGTTATCCTTTCCTCTTCTAGGAGACGACCTCCCTGGTCTTAGTGGTGAGGACTGTGGGTCCTTGATTGCTGGGCCAGGGCACAGTCATCACAGTGCACTTTATTGTTTTTAATTTAACAGTAACAGAAACGCTGAAGATCTCATCAGCCTAAGGAGACAGTAATGCATTTGAGTCACAAATTGGCTATCACAAGAGTTAATAGAGCAGTCACTGGTATATGAGTGGACCAAGATATTATAGACAAAGGTTTGTTATTTAAGTATCCTTCAGCTTGCTGAGGTAAAGGCTGTAGTGAGAAGAGATCCTTTTGCAGCATCAGAACATCAGATGAGAAAGACAAATTAAAATGGCAGACATGATCAGAGTTACCATTCTGTCACCAGATTTTAACCAATATTTCAAGAAGTCTCACCAAATGCAGTATGTGACTGCTACCAGCCTTTTAGAAGCCTTTAGAATTTTCTTAAATTTGAGTTACCTACAAATAAATATAATTTAGAAATTGTATATTGTAAATTTTGTCCCCTCACACATAATTGTAACACTTAATGGCATGTTTGAAACACAAACTCTGTGACATTTGACCTATCTAGTGTATCACATGGCCTATCACAACACTTATATTACAGATATCTTAAATTTTGACAGTATTTATATGCAGCTGTAAGAGTCCTACAATACAGCACTGTGACATCTGTGACACTTTGGGTAAATTTCACAAATGTATTACTCTACATAGCAGTTTGTATTGCTTAAAATCCTCATAGCAAATAGGTTCATAGGTTCATAGGTAGGTACTAGGCTATCGGCCCAAGGGTCTATGTAAGCCTAACCAGCAAGGTACCATAGCTTACGCCACCCAAGAAAGTTATCTTCCTGTGCCACTGTCCAGCAGAGACACAGAAGTGATCCCCAGGGTGTATTTCCTATCTCCCATCCACTCATCAAGATTTTTCTTGAAGAGTGCTAATGAAGAACTTTGCTTGACATAGATGGGTAGCTTGTTCCAGAGTATAGGAAGACTCTGGAACAGGAATCTATCCCTCCAAATGATGCTTCTTGAACACCAGTGATCAATGAGATTTCTCAGGCCTGGTGAAACAGTGTTGAGCCTTTTTGTCCTTACATTCAGGAGTTGAATAAGAGCTTTGGATGTTGCCTGGGTAAAGTCTTTATGTTTGTCCTATGTATACATGTATCATATAAGAGTACTGTGGCTTTTTCTTACTATCCAAAGGCGTGTTGCTTGCATTGCCTGACTTTTCTAGAAGTTTCCATAGGTAGGCATATTAAGTGCATACTTTAGAGCTTGTTTCCACTGTAAAGGATGTCTTTTATATGTGGGAGTAATGCAGTTAACAAAATCATAGTAAATCCTCCATCTGACTGTTAGGATTATATATTGCCAAACAAAACTCATTTTATAACAAAGTACTGAAATACTGTTACTCCAACGTACTCATTCTGTAGCATTTTACACTGTATGTAGTACCGTCAGATTAATCCATTCACTGATTCATAGTACTGCTTTATCGTTTTAATGATCATTTATTTTAATGGGTCATCCATGCATTTATTTGTTTTTCTGATGTCTTTTGAGTTTCTTATTGAGATTAAAGATCAACATGACCATGAATAATAGGCTATGAAGGTGATTATAACCTGCAGACTCGGTGTTGCTACCAAATGCTTTCATTTGCCTTCAGTGAGAATATGGGTAAGTAATTATCCATGCAGTACTATCATTACATGTTTTTAGGTCTTATTTTGTTATTAAGTGACTGATGTGGTACACAAAAAAGCAGTTTTTGTTCAGTAATGTGTGCTTTGCACCTGTTGTAATATTGTTTTCATAATGGTTTTGATGGCTGCAACTTCTGAAGTTAGTATCAGAATGAAACAACTGGCTTGCAATGCATATAGTAAGCAGATAGCTTTTGGAAACCCTATGGATCCATGAGAGTCACTCTGCATAGAAAGATGTCACTCAAAACCCTAAAAGAGGTTCCTGTACCAGTGCGAGGGAATATTATGCCAAAATACCAACAGGTTGCAATGTGCTCTATCCAGCACTATTACAAATTAAAAAAAAAAAAACTAAAAGTGAAAAAGGTCAAGGAATATTGTTTGATTACTAGTAATGCTTATAAATACATATGTACTCACATACTGTGGGTAGAGATGTGTAAAGCCACCCTGTGCTTCCGTAATGCTTTGGAGTATGATGTTTTTACCAAGTGTCTGACTCATGCTATTAGGTCCTAAAGCCCCTTTATTAATCTCCCTTGACGAGGACATGCATCATAAAGCCTACATCTTCTTTGTATGCCTTCCTCAGCAACTTAAGCAGAAGTAAATGTTCAAAATATGCACGCATCCTAGAAATGTTTTCTGTATATTGTTGTATTCATAGAACGCTAGGGATACAGCAAAACATGCAGCCATTTAGGGAACAGATATTTATTAAAAACAAATATGCAAATCAAAAAGAAAGGGAAAGAATGGTAATTCTCAAAGAGATGTAACGTCAAAGATTTGGGAGAAACGCATAAAATGCTTCCTCTTTACCCATAGTGCATCTGCCTTCTGTCAGGTCATGTGACATGAACCCCTCCCTGCTGCTCTCTCACAGCCCATTATCCCTAGTTTATCCTTCCTTATCTCATCTTGTCATCCCTTCATTACTGCCTCTCACTCATCCTACTTCCCTCTTCTCTTTGCATCTCTCTCACATTTCACCTTTCTGCTCCTCTTCCCTCAGCATGCCTCTCTCACCATTTCTCTGTCTTCTCTCCACTGTATCCTTTTTTGCAACTATTCTCATTCGTCTCTTCTAATGTCTTCATATTTCTCAATATAATGACATACTGCTTAAACTAAGTCCAACTCAAAACATGGGCTTTTTAGAAAGTATCACTCAAAACATTTGTTGTTTTCTTTGTTATCCTTAATTACTCTGTTTTTATACACACATTGAGAAACACATTTTAGTTGATTACCAACATTTCTCACATAGCCATAAAAAAAAAAAAATTACCCTGTGAATTTAATTGACTATCTTTCATAGATGGCATTATTGAAAAGATATGCACCCTATACTTCCTTCCCCACCTGTCTAAATGATGAAAACGGTGACCTGCCCTTTGTACATTGTTACTAAGGTTGCCATATCTGATGCATAGCTTGGCTAGCCTATGCATAGGTGAATGCAGTCTGGCATTTTTGCCTACATTATTTTTATTGTAGGTATCTGTTTATTTGTTGCATAATTATCTACTCCTTTTTTCTACCTCTGAAAATGAAGATAACTGTGCCCTGTCCTTTGTACATTGTTACTTGAGTAGTCTATATCTAATGCACATTGTGGCCAGTCTGTGTGTTTTTTACTGATATGTATCTGCTGTTTCAACCATCTTCTGTGGCGCCTGATATAATAGCCTCTTATAGGTACTGGTCTGCAATAGCTGCAGCATCCCCTATCATTATTCAGTATCTTATTTTACCTGTACATGAGCATCACCTGTGAACAAATCTCAGGTAGGAGCAGCATTGGTGTGTCATATTTAAGTGCTTCTGAGTTGTTCTGCCACGTCTTTTTGCCTTATTATAATAAGTGGCCCTTCATTATGTGGTTATTAACATATACAACAGCTGTCCATCTTATTTTGTCTGACTGCATCTTGTACCTCTGTTTACTGACTTGCACAAAACCTGCACATGGCTGGTCATCATGCAAATTCACTTTGCGTGATGCAGTAATGTTTCATAAATTCTGCTCACAGACTGTATTGCTTGCATGTTCAGTCACTTATTACAGGTCCCAAATCATACTTACTTAATCATCTACCATATAATGACTTTTAAGATCGTTTTCTAGTCCAGTTTATCTTAGTGAGTTTACCCAGTAAACAAATAAATAATACTAGTAAACGAAAAAAATATGGCCAGATACCTTGTATTTACTTTCTCCTCATTGATTTAACTCTTGTAACCATCAAATCTTCCAAGCCTCATGGTATGTCACAAGTTCTTTTCTTGAATTTGGACTCTTCCAGCTGAATTTGTTGCATTCTCCCTCAGACATAGCTCCTATACACGTAGTTAGCCTTGCTGCAAATTTGTTAGGAATTTGGCATTGATGCAGTAATAGGTAAAACCAGAAGTGCTGCTTAACATATTTTTACTGTATCTACAATGCATATCAATTTTATCATGAAAGGTCAAATGCACAAAGACCTCAACCACACCATGGATGGACAATATAATTAAAAACATAAACTCAAATATATACAAATACTACAACATAAAAATGGATTTATATCAAATTATTGAGTCTCAGAAACTTGAAATTCATATGGTCAAGACCATATGTTCAAGTTTCTGAAAACTCAAATGTAAAAAAAAAAAAATCTGCATGGGGGGCAAGCCACCATGCACCCCCACACAGCACCTTCAAATTATATATACTAACTCCAAGACTGCTAGGGAAAATGGTAAACTACCTTTAAAGCATGTCTATGTATATCGCAGTCAATGGGAATACGGGAATTTACCCTTTCTCTCACTGTAGTGCAATTTCAGAGTTGGTTGTGGGTTTCACATTTGAGTTTTCAGAAACTTGAACATATGGTCTTGACCGTATGCATTTTCATTTTATGAAACTCAATTATTTGACATAAACCCATAAAAATACAAAACAAAGTGTTCCTCAGCACTCTTCATTAGGGTGCAAGTCCACTGCTCCTTTTGAACTTAAATATACCAACTTCATGGTCACACTAAATCAAAGGAAGGGAGAAATCCTTATAAAGACAGGAATCATATTAAAGATGCTCTGAAGATTATCAACAGTAAATTATGTGTATAAAATGCAGCACAACCCCAACAGACATATTCTTCTAGTAAAAGTCACCCAGTAAAAACAACACTAATACATCTGCGTTGCACTACCACTTCACACAGCATTCAGCAGCTTACTGATCACACATGCACAAATTCACACTTGTGTGCATTTGACCTCTTCTATCACATAAAAAAATGATAGCCCTTGTGACAATGTGAGGTGTTGCCAGCTATGCCAGGAGAAGTAAGGCAGTGGATGTGCAATATATGACAGTATAGCTAGCTGAAGTTTTGTAAAGAATTATATGGCATTTGTATATCAAACTGATTTGTATAGATGCTTGTGTTGAAAAATGTATTCATAAAGCTACTTGTGTTAAAAAATGTACCAAGAGTGGGTTCTGCCGGACAGAAAGAAACATGTGCCTTTATGTCAGACTATATTGTAACTGTAGAAATTAACATATTGTAACATAGAATACTAGAAGAGAAGTTAATCTCAGTCCAGCTAACTTTGAAAACTAGTTTGAAATTAAATTAGCTGTTAGGCAATACAAATTGCATCTAACAGCTCTGATTGCAGCCAGAGACAAAATATCTGTGAAAGCAAAGACAATGAATCCTTGTATTTTCTGTAGCAGTGAATGAATTGGAACTTTGGAAGGGTAGAAGTTTGAAATTGTTTTATGGCTTCCAGAAGCTGCAGCAGATCTTAGCAAAGCTCTAGGTGTCTGGTAACATATCTGTACTAAATCCTGGCAGCCTCTAGTAAAGGGGGTAGTATGGTAATCAGATGTCAGGGGACTAGAATATCCTATAATCCATCACTGAAATGATGTTTTAATACTAGATGAGACAGAAGTCTCTAGGCAGGTTGTTTTTAAAACCTGACAAAGAAAGATAACTCACCTACTTCATCTTGCCTTGCTCTAGTAAATGACCAGAGAATAGTAATTCTTTAGATCAGTCAGGAAAATATAGTGAGATTAGTTAAGTACTGTTTTTTCTGTATCTGTATGAATCTATTCATCTGTTATAGTTTAATATTTCCAGTGATTGAAACTCTGGTGTTTATTGCAAATAGATATTCCATATTTTCATGTTCTTTTATTATTTATTATCACATATATTTAAACTTTTTCATTGTGACTGGTCCTTTAAAAATATTTGAAACTTTGAGAGTAATTATATCTATTTGGCGACTCTCTGACCACTCCTGAAAGCCTTAGAGCACTGGACAAACATTACCATTTCTATTAATATTTATTTCACTCAATATAATTGAGTACCTTTGTAAGAGCCTTAGAGCTGCTGGTTTTGGAGTGGCTGGTGGTAGTGTAACTACCTTATAGTCTGGGCAGAAGGGAGCATAGCTAGTAAATCTGTGCCACCCTTTCACAGGTGTGTGTGTGTGTGTGTGTGTGTGTGTGTGTGTGTGTGTGTGTGTGTGTGTGTGTGTGTGTGTCTGTGTGTGTGTATGCAAATCAAATCTCCAAGAGTGTGTGTGTGTGTGTGTGTGTGTGTGTGTGTGTGTGTGTGTGTGTGTGTGTGTGAGCTGCTTGTAGCAGGGACACAAAGCACTGGTTTCACTAAGAGGGGGCTGGAGGACTTCACTTAGGCACTCTGCTGAGGACTCAAACCTACAGCTGTGTCAGTGGGGAGCCTTACTGGGGGCCTGGAAAGAAAGAGAAAGAGAGGGACAGAGAGGACCCTGCCCTGGGACTGAGTGTGTTCCCTGTGTGCTTTCAGGGGAATTTGTGCTTAATACAGAGAGCTGCATCAGGAAATTCTGTGTATGTCTATTTTGTTTTAAGTGAATGTTCCTCTCCAGTGTCAGTGGTGAGGATTCAGGCTCCTTGATTACTGACTCAGAGAGGTAATGTCACAGCCCTTATCAGCTTATCAGTTATTATGTATGTGCTGATGAGATCAATGCAAAGATCAAAACATGAATATCCACAGCTAGCTGGGTTTGGCTTTATGGGTCTGAATGTAGCCATCAATACTTAAAAAGTAAAAATCCATGGGCATTCTGAAACATTTGATGTCCTTAAGGGCCATTTGCATATATCCCATGTGCCTCCATTACAGGAGGTTTTTCCTTGCAGTTTTTACTGAAGGATTTGTCTGTGTGACAATTTTACCATTTAGCCATAGCTATATGGGTTATGTCCTGCAAAGTATATAACAGCTGATTAGCTTCCAAAGCTTCAGGGCACCTTTCATGTACCCAAACTGCTGGCTAACTTAAGCTGAACTGAACGAGAACTACAGTTTGAGGATCAAGCCTTTCTGTGCTTTCCCACTGCCAAAGAATGCCCATCTTGCAGGTTTCAGATGCATAATGGTCAATTAACTCTTTCCATTCCTTGACAGATAGGTTCCCTTTGAGGGAAAAAAAAACTCCACTTTGCAACATTATGACAGAAACTGAACTTCTTCTGTAAAAATTATCATTTAAGCTAAGAAAATGTGTTTTAGAAGACAGTCACATCACCTTTAGCAATGATTATTCAGGCAAGTTATTTTTTACTCTGTGGAAAAAGTTGTTAAAATTAAGTTAAAACTATTTTCCTTGGTAAAAGTTGTGTTATTTCACTGTTGGGGTGGGGATAATGTCTAAAGCATTTTTCATTTTGTTTTTTGTGGGAAAAGTGACTTTTCAATACTTACGTATTTTACAGACTCCTGCTGACAGGCTTTTGTGGGAAAGAGGCATCTTTTTCTTATTAGCATTGGACAACCTACCAGTTCCTCAGTTGTTCCTTCTTCCAACCATAAAAAGAAAAAAAATGATAATAATAATAAGGTTTTGCCAGATCAACAGGCTATAAAAGTGCATTAGCCACAGATGGGTGCTTCTGCTATGGCCATCTCTAATTCTTTAGACCATTTATCTTTTTTTCTTGGCTCCCTCTGCTATAGTCCCTGCAACCACCATGGAATGGGGGTTAGACACTTCCTCTCTGGCTCTTGGAGTGCCCTTTTTGGGCAATGGAGGACAACTCTTTTTGGTCTTGGAAGAAGGAGCAGGGAGTTCCTCTCTGCCTAACCAAAGTGGAATGCCTGCCCCTTGGGAGAATTTGCCTGTCAAAAGGTGGTCTGCTTCTTTAGGAATTCCTGTCAAAAAAGTAAAAAAAAAATAGACATATGTCTTTTCCTGTCTCAGTTACTTTAGTGCTCTGTTGGGCTTAGCTCATTCGTTAGGTCAGGCTCTTGACCCTTCCAGCTCTGTTATTTCTTCTCCTCACTTTTCTGATTCTGACTCTAAAGAATGTGTGGCTTCTGACATTCCCTTTGAAGGATTCTCCTTTTCTGAAACAGTTTTAAGAACGAAACAGTTGTTTCAGTGGGAATAAAATTACATTTCATTGTCTCATGAAAAGTATTAAGATTGACTGCAACTAGAATTTCCTGAACTTACCCCAGTTCCTCATGTTCTTTCACCATTGGACAATGTTTTTACAGCCTAAAACTTGTCTGATAGCGGGCATACTGCCTCCTGAAAGAAGATAGATTATACAAACTTCCACAGTTTTATAAGTTTTATATTCCTACCCTAGATCCATCTCAGCAGTGATTTCAGTGAGAAGTCCATCTGCTGCTAAACATTTGGTTAATGACAATCCTTCCCCTTCTAATAAGGATGGGAAAGCATTTAACAGATTTGGGTAAAAAACATGTGGTCTTCTGAAATACTTATTCTTAAGAATTCTCAGTAGTCAGTTTCATATGTTAAAGTTTATACTTGCTTTTGAGAAAAATGAGGAACATTATGGTATATTTTTCCTATCTGAGGAAAAAACAGAATTGTGTAATCTTATTGCTTCTGTGTCTCAAATGGCTACCCACTCTTTGAAATGTGCATATGATTCAGATGATGCCACTTACAGGGCTGCCGCCACCATATCCCTCAACTTATCAGAGCAAGAAATCTGGACAAAGCCAGAAATAATGGCAGTATAAATGCCCAAAAATAGGGACAGATTTTAAATATTGCTCCTATAAACTTAAAAAGTTGCTAGAATGTCAGATTGTGCATGATTATATATTTTATCAAGGATGTGAAGTCTGAAACTCAAATGTTTGTTATTATTTGGTAGTATTTAGTGACTTCAAGCCTCAAAAATTTGCCAGAAAACCACCAATTTTATGAGAAACTGACCAAAAATAAGAGGCAAAAATCTGGACATTCTGTGAGGATCTGGACAATTGAACGGTATACCTGCTACCACAAATGCCATTAGGAGGATTGCTGGGTTGCATTCTCAAAACCTTTCTGAGTATCTTAAATCTGAAATTTGTAATTATCCTTTAGACACAAGGGTAATGTTTGCTCCATCTCATACCTCTCAACCTCTCAGTGCAAAAAGTCTGGACAAAGCCTGACAGAATGGGAGGACAATGGTCCAGAAACAGGGACAGATTTTAAACATTACTCTTCTAAATGTAGAAAGTTGCTAAAATAACAGGATTCGTCTTAGCATGCAGTTTTCCAAATGATATGAAGTCTGAAACATAAATGTATATCATTATTTAGTGACTTCCATCCTCAGATCATCACAGTGCTTTGGCAGAAAATCACAATTTTTATGAGGAACATATATAAAATATGAGGACAAAATCTGGACATTCTGCAAAAATCAGTACAGTTGAGAGGTATGGATCCGCTGCAGTGGTCCTTAAGAACTGTGATATGTAAAGCAAACTGAATCTAGGTATTTCACAGATTTTTCATCCATCCTTCTCCAAGTTTGTCAAGGTGTTAAGTGCTACCTCTACGTACACAGCAAGAGGGTGGTAAACAGACATTTCAAAAGCAGTGACAGGAAGGTGCCAAGAAGAAAAAGAGCTCCTGCCCCTAGAATAAAGGACAGTCTAACAAGTCTGAATGATTAACGTCAGTCCCCCCCTCGTCCACACACACACACACACACACACACACACACACACACACACACACACACACACACACCTTTCAACCCTGGAAGACTTTTAATCCTTCCCAAAAAATGTAAACCTCCATTTCACTCTTTGGTAACAGACAGATTATGACAAGTGGGTTCTGAAAGTGATTAGTCTGTGATACAGGATACAGTGGGAATCTCTTCTCATTTCTAAGGAATTCCTAATCACCCACCAGATCAAACTTCACTTTTTGCCTGATGTCATTCAGTATCTGCTGACTCAAGGGGGGTGTAAAAGCAATCCCATATCCTCCTCAGGTATGGGAAAACTTTTATTAAAGGAAGTTTCCAGTGCCAAGGAAAGAAGATTCATGGAGACCAATTCTGGATCTTTCCTTTCTAAACCAGTTTGTGATAATGCCCAAGATCAAAATTGCATCTATTCACAACTTATTACTTCACATTCTCCATTAAAGTTTTTTTGTGACTTTAAATTTAAAGGTTACGTTTCATCACATACCTATAAATCCTGATTAAAGATGTGCGTTAAGGTTTCTGTATCTGGATCACATTTTCATTTCACTGAATTACTCTTTGGACTATCCACTGCTCCAAGAATGTTTTCAAAGTGTCTAGCTCTAGTGATAGTCTACTGTATTTTGCAAGATATTCACATTCCCCTTATTTAGACAGCATGCTTATATTTGCATTCTTTTTCAAAGTATCAGGTATCTCTCATTTAGGGAAAGAGATCTCCTATACAGACTACAGCTCTAGCAGAACATTCAAAAGTTTTGCTTAACAACTTCTCACTAGATTGTCTTCCTGGGTTGTCTTCTAGATGCCTCAGTTCAAAGAGCTTTTCTTGCACAGAAAAAAATAGATCTCTGTCTAATTCTATTCATGTGTTTTTCCACTCAGACAACTATCTCAGCAAAAGAATTTCTCAGGACTCTAGGTCTTATGGCATCCATGATTATTATTATTCCTCAAACAAAGCACTACAAGTGAAAAACTTAATGGTACCTAAAATCTGTATAATCCCAGCATCAACATCCCCTGACATTTCACATTCCAGTTTTGAGATTTGTAAAAAGGGAACTATTTTGGTAGAGAGACCAGTTTTGTCTGAATACAGGTTTCCCATTCTTCCTTCCAGACCCAGTACAGTAACAACAGATGCCTCAGACATTGCCTGTCTCTGTTGGGGTAAACTTTCAGGATCTTTAGAACAAAAAGACAGACCAAGACACATACATGTAAAAAAGATGTCACTTAGAAATGTTCTCAACACTTTGAATCACCTATGGTCTTCCAGACCATTACAAGTGTTTACTGATTACAGGACAGTAATGCATTACATAAACAAATGGTGTGGGGTGACCATACCTTAAACCTCTGTGCAGATTAGCTATGAAAGCCTAGGATATAGCTTCCAGTACAATCCCACTCTACAGACATCTTAAAAATGGTAAGAGCAAAACTCTATAGCAGACAAGCTGAGCAGGACTAGGACAGACCATCATGAACTAGAACTGAATTAGGGGAACTGCTGGAAATTGATCCTAATATACAGAATAAATCAGAGAGATTGTTTTGCCTTTAGTCACAGCAATCAGATGGCAAAACTCTGCTCCAGGACTTAGAGCACTGAGGCCTGAAAAACAGATGCCCTTTCTTTTCCTTGTAGAGTAATGTTCTTATCTGCATTTTCACCCTTTCTACAAATATCCAGAGTCATTCTGACAATTCTGAAGGACTCTACAGAGATCATTGTGTTGACTTTCTTCTGGCCCTGGGAACAGTAGTTCTCTCTTCTATTGGAAATGGCCTAGGGCAATTACCACAAGCTTTCTCACAGACTGTACCTACTCAAATGGGTATTTCATACATCCCAACTCAAAAAACTACAATTAACTGCTTGGATTATAGAATCCTAATACCTTTTTGACACCTACTTTCTGAGGATGTTCAGCAGATACTAAAGGTGGCAATAAAACCTGCTACTAGAAAATCATACATCAGTAAATAGAAAAGATTTTTTAGTTAGTGCCAAAACACAAACCAGGATATTTTTAAGGTTAATGTTTCTCTGGTTTCTCATTATTTGTGTGTCACTCTCCTCTAGCCTGTCTTACTCTTCTGTCATTTGTTGGGCATTTCGTTATGTCTTCCCATGGATTCTCCTCTTTCAATGCAATCACACATGAAAATGTTTTTAAACTGGATGTTGCATAACAGGCCTCCAAGGAAACAGGTGGCTTCTCCTTTGGATCTAAATTTAATTTTTAAAAACAAAATAACTCTTGCTCCATTTGAACCAAGTAATCAGGCTGATTAGGTTCTTAACATGAAACTTTGCTTGGTCTTACAAGAAGAGTATCTGAGATGCTATCTCTTATGGTGGGTCAATCATATCTCATTATCCAAAATATAGGGTTTTTTTAAGAACTAATCTTATGGTTATGCCAAAAGGGATATCTGAGTTTACTTTGAGTCAAGCCATCCATCTCCTTGTTTTCTCTCTAGATTCTAAATACAGGTCAACAGGACAATGTACCTGAGCTTCTCCACGTTCAAATCACTGTAGGCAAAATCCAATAGAACTTCCTTGCAAGCTGCAGGTCCTCCTCTATGTCCAGGGAACCCATACCATGCATTTAAATGTACTGGAAATACTCACCATCTAACCAAATACCATATTTGTGGATGACCCTAATTGCCCCATTATTCATTGGGAATCATGTACAACACCAAAAGTACAGGCACAGAGATTCCTGGATTTTCTAAATACAAACTCCTTGGACCAGATTGTCAGAATACCAATAAGGCATGCAACAATACTGGATCTGGTCTTCACTAATATGGGAGAGTGCTGCACACCCCTAGTGTAATATCTTCCTTGGTAAAGTAAGACCAGAAAATGGTATCCTTTGAAGTAAAAATAAAACCTGGAACCCCTACTAACCCTGGACTATTCAGAAACTTCTGTAAGGCTAACTTCCTACTATTAAGTGATAACCTGGTAAAATTTCAAGCCTCCATAAACCCTGAGAACACTGAAGCCTATGCAGAACTATTCACAGAAACCATATACAAGCATATTAATAGCTGCATAGAGGCAGCTGTACCCACCAGGAAGAAGTGCAAAACTAACTCAAAAAAACAAGCCACTCTTGTGGAATTACAACATCCGTAGGCTGTATACCAAAAGGAAGAAAATCGTGGTAAAAAAATTAGGAGGTGCAGCACCCAGCAAGGTAAAAGTACTCTTATCAAACTAAACAAACAACTCAAAGAACAAATGAAGTCTACCAAATCTGAGGTAAATCTGGCCTCTTGGGCCAAGAAAAAACACAACATTCTTTAGCTATGTCTGCAACCTCAAAGGCCATACACAATTGTGTGCAGAGCTCGTTGTAACTGGAGCTACCTATACTGAGCCAGAAGATATAGCAAACCTACCAGCCAATAAATTCAACTCCAACATTACCCCTCCCTCCCCCTCAAACTTCCCTTAGGATATACCATCAAATATAACCCCCATGCTATAACTAGGGAACAGGTCCTTAATGTTCTCTCTAAGGCCAAGAACACTACATCAATGGGCCCAAGCAATATTCCAAGATGCCTTCTAAATAGCATGAAACATTAGGTCCTCTGGAATTGATATTTAACTGTAGCCTCAAATCAGGCTTCGTGTCTCATGAGTGGAGAACAGCAACAATCATCCCTCTGCACAAATGTTGGCCATCTACAGACCTTAGAAACTATAAGCCCATAAGTCTCACTAGTCTTATATGTAAAGCCATGGAAAAAATTATCATAGAAATGATCAATAATGATATAGTAAACCTCCAGACACTGGACCCAACCCAGTTTGGTTTTGTCAAGGAAAGGTCATGCCCACTCAACCTGGTGGACTTCTTTGAGCAGGTCACCAAAGCAATAGATGAGGACAAAATGGTTCACACTGCCTACCTTGACCTGGCAAGGGATTTGACACAATCCTCCAATTGAGCATTGTTGACAAATTTAAAAGGCTTATTACAGACCCTTATATCACCCAGTGGATAGCCAGCTGGCTTACAGACAGGACCAAGAAAGTTAGAATTGGGGAGACCACTTCCACAAAGAGGTCAGTCACAAGCAGAGTCCCTCAAGGATTGGTCCTGGGGCCTCTCCTTTTTGGCATTTACTTCTCTGAAGTGAAGGCCAACGTTAATGGCCTCTAAGTGACTAAAATTGCAAATGGTTGCGAATTAGTAGCTGTCATTGAATCCCACACTGACACAAATGTTCTCCAGGAAGGGCTGACATAGAAAAATAACTGGTGTCAGAACCAAGGACTAAAACTAAATGCCAAGAAATGCATAATAGTATCCTTTGGGATGTCACCCACCCGTGGATGCTATCATGCTGACAATACACCCCTAAGACTTGACCCAGTAGCCAGGGACTTGGGGATACACATAGATAGTAATCTAGTTTTTGACCATCACATGCCTACAGTAGTAAAGAAATAAATGTATGTTGTGCAACATATAAACAAAGGTATGGCATCTAATCCAAAGAATTCATTGCTCCATTGTATTCGGCATTCATTAGATTTATCATTGAGTACATTGCCCCATTTGGTATGTACCTAACCAGACGTATCCAACAATTGGACGTTCACAGAGTTTCCTCACTAAAATAATACAGGGGTAAGTAACATGTCCTGTGCAGACACCTTAAGACCCTATCCCTGTATTCTGTCTCCTGCAGGCTGTTAAGGGGAGATCATTGCCTGGCAGACAAGGAATTGTCAGACCCCACTCTGATGGATCTCCTGCATATCTGAAAGCAAACTGCACCAGAATTACCCATTTTAATGACTTAAACCTTGCCTCTGATACAAATAGGACCTGCTGGTGACACAGGTATGTATCCCAGAGACTACCCCTTCTCTGGAACAGGGTCCCCATCCATGTGATGCAGAATTCCTCCCTAACCCAATTCAAGTGTAACTTGGACAGTTGGATAGGGAACAGGAAATTCATCCCTGGTTTGGCACCTATGTCTCTAATGGATACAGGCAGCCTGTAAATAGTTCATCTCCCAGGCACCTGCTTGTAAATGTTTCACCTTCCAAGCCCCTGCTTACACTTATCAAGGGTACCAGAACTTGTCAGAGATTTGGGATGCATGGCTAGGCTTACAAAAGGCCCTTGTGTTCATAAGACTACTACACACCTGGGTACCTATGAGGAATAATGAATACTCCATACATTGGATATCTGCAAACAACTCAGATGCTATCTTGACAGAACTAAATCTTTTAGGAACTCTGATCAGTTGCTCATGCATTATGAAGGTAAGAAGAAAGGACAGCATATGCCAAAGCAGACTATTTTCAAATGGTTGTTTCATGCTATTACCTTTTGTTATAACCACCACAGCATGGCAATTCCAGGTAGGGTCAAGGTTTATTGTACCAGCGCCTTGGCTTATCCTCTGGCTTTTGGAAAAGGGTTAGATTACGGAAGAATTTTAGAAGCAGTGACTTGATCATCTGCACAATTATTATTTTATTTACTTATTTATTAACATTTGATTACCAGGAAAGTAGGAATGGGTAGCAGCCCATATTCAGGGGAGGCTGGGGGAGAAAAGCTCCAAAGTATTACAAAGCATTTTACAGTCTTTAAAAATAATACAAAAACATCTACAGTTTAAATAACTTTACCAAATTAGACACACTATGAGCACATTGGCTAAGAATATATACAAGTTATGTGACAAAAATTTAATATTTAGAGAACTTTTAGCCAGTTTATAAAGAAAGTAAAGGTAAGTTAGTATAATATAAACATAAATTGCAGTAAGAAGTGAGAGGAAAAACAGGCTTATGGTATATTCACAGAGGAAATCAGTAAAGTGAAAAGCAACAAAAACTCAGATAAGCCGGCTGACTGGAAAAACGGCAATAAGGGTTCCGCAGCTCCTCTGATGTCCACCACAAAGCTTTTAATGTATAATAAGCAACACTGCACAATAGGTCCACATAAAACACACACGATACACAAAAGGATCAATGTTAAGCGCTTTCATCTGCCATTTGCAGACTTCATCAGAACATTGCTTTTAAAATTGATCTTGATATTTAAACAGTATTTGGTGCCAAAACAACTCTAGTGATTTAAAGACACATACATAAATAATAATATTGCACATCTCTCCATAATAAAATCACATAAATATAACTAATGTGTATGAATAAGGATTATTTATACAATTTCTGACTTCTCCATATTTACTATAGTATATACTGATATTAATAATTTATTCTTATTAAATTAAATATATGAATTTCATAAAATATGTCCAAATATATATATTAATTTATACTTGTACCTATCTGTTAGCTATATAAATACATATACACTCGTACTAACTATAATAAATATGATAAAATGAGATAAAATGTAAAATATATATAAAAAAATATAAAGATATAAAAATAACTATATATATAAAGGTCTTACAACAATTATTATAATTTCTCTACATAAATAGTGGTATACAATTTTCCATGTGGAATTTTGTCTTCAAATATCTATGCTTATTATATTACAATTATTCATATTTTTAGGAAGGGTTTGATGCTTATGAAATCATTGAGTCCTGGTTTTCTTGTGGCATCTGTTAACATCTGCCACTGACTCTCTTTACAGGCTAATTTGTTTTTCCAATCTCCTCCTGTTGGATTTGGATATTCCTGATCGATAATGGTAAATGTAAAGGAATGTTTTTCTCCTGCCTCTTTGATATGCCTGTACAAAGCATTCTTCTGATCTTGAATTTTGATTCTGTAATAATGTTCGTAAATCCGCTTTTTTAATTGTCTCTCTGTCTTTCCTATGTAGAAAGCTGGACAGGATTTACATTTAGCTAAGTACACTACCTGTTTTGTATAACAGCATCCTCCTCTACTCTTAATTTTTGTATGGTTCACATCTTCTAACTTTATATATGTAGTAGTATTAATATATTGACATTGTGAACAATTTCCACATTTTCTAGTAAATAAATCTATATTCTTTTTGTTCTTTACTTGACTACCTGTCTTTTCTAATAATTTCTTGATGTTGGGGGCTGTCCTATACACTATTGTAGGTGTACAACCTAACTTTTCTCTAGTAACATCTGTGACAGTAATGATATTCCAACATCTCTCCACTATCTCCTTAATATAATTCACATATGGTGAATATGTCAACACACATACTCTTCCTTCCTTAAATATATTTTCTGTATGATTTTTATGTGTGACTTCATATCTACCCAATAATGGTATATATTTATGATTCCATTCTGAACTTACATATTTGATAGTGTCTTTCAATAAATCTGTCGGGTATCCTCTATCCTTAAATAATCTGTATATAAAAGTCATCTCACTTTCCATATCTATTTTAGTTGATGACATTCTAGCTCCCCTTATACATTGGCCCTTTACAATATTTTTAAATGTATGTCTAGGGTGATTGCTACTAAAATATATATAGTCATTAGAAAATGTTGCTTTTCTATGCACCTTAGATGCATATCCATCATCCTGTTTATATATAAATGTATCCAAATACAAAATACCACTTTCACTAATATTATACGTGAATTTTAAAAAATCTGTGGTAGTATTAATGTATTCCATAAATTCCAATATATCTTCCTTATCTCCTTTCCATAAAATAAATATATTGTCTAAAAACCTAGCATAAAACATTATATTATCTTTATATATACTATTTAATACATGAGTATTCTCCCAATCTAGCATCACTAGATTCGCAAAAATGGGTGCACATGATGCACCCATTGCCACTCCTTTATTCTGTCTAAATATCTCACCTTCATATGATATATAGTTGTGGTCTAAAGTTAATGACATCATATCTAAAATAAGCACAATTTTATCCCAGCTTAAGTCAGAATATGTTCTCAAGCTGTTACAGAAATGATCTAATCCTTCTTCCTTCGGTATACACGAGAATAAGTCACAGACATCTATTGTCACAAATTTATATTCTATATTACACACCTGTGGTGTTAATTTCTTATAATATTCACAGAGGAAGCTATGGGAAAGAAATCAATAGAAGTAATGGAGTGAGTGAAGAAGGGAGAGAAAGGAGGTGTAAGGTATGAATAGGTACTTGTTCATAGTTGTGGATATAGTTTATCCAGGTGATGAGCAAGAACAGAGCAAAATTTTGGTTAGGAAGTCTTTCAGAGTTGTTTTAAAGGATGGGATGGAGGGTATTATCCTGATCAATACAGGTAAGGAGTTCACTGAAAAATGCAAAATATTGCATGTGAAAAACAAAAATCCAGAAGAGACGTACATAACTTTACAAAGCACCACAAACTATTGCTATTTTATTGCACATGTCCAAATGCAAGTAACCATTTAGTCTCTGCTGATTAACTTAATTAAGATTACCAAGGTACCCTTTCTTACTCTTTAGTTTATTTTTACTATTACTAATATTTTTTCTTATTCTCATTCTCAACAGGATTATACTCTCTATGGTACTCCTTGCCTACACTAATTCCTAAGTTTGCCTCTGTATTTTCTCTCATGTATTTCTATGTATTTAATTGTCTGCAATACATTATACTTCCTGTAGCTGGGATAGAATTAGAATAAGCCAGTAAATAATAAATAAATAAACTAGATTCCTTCTCCAGGCCTAGAACAAGCTTCAGTAGTACCATTCTGCAAGGGCTCCTGGGCTATCACCCTTCTTCCTGTCAGTGTAAACTATAGGTCATCTACTTGTATAGCTAAAGCTGCTGCAGCACTAATTAATATGATGAATATAGTAGAGCTGGGTAAGTAAACTTGCCGTAACAGTAGATGCTAAAATTATTACTGCCTCAAAGCCATTCTCTCACTCCATCCCACTTATTTTTGCATGTTTTTGTTGCCAGAATGAAGACTTCTAATTTCATTTTTCTAGCATTGCTTTTATGGGCTTTAGACCCCTCTCTCAGTTGGCATAAACACTCTGATGGGCTTAGTACCCAAGCCAGTCTTTTTCTTTAGCTCAGCTTGAGCTGACTAATGGTTTGGATGAATGGGAAGGTACCCTTGAAGATTTGGAAACTGGCTGTTATATCTTTGTAACCCATATACCTAAGGCTACTGCAGCAGTGATCATTCAGACGTGTACTGATGTGGTAAATTTATATGAACAAATGTACTTCCTTTACTAGGAGTGGTCTTTTTGATCTCTTAGTAAGTTATATATCCAGATGATATAGAAGAAATCTAGTTTTTTTTAAGATGACAAAGGGATCTGCAAACACACGCACACACACACATATATATAGATAGATACTGTATATATATATATATATATATATATATATATATATATATATATATATATATATATATATATATATATATATACAGTGGATATAAAAAGTTTACACACCCCTGCTAAAATGACAGTTTTTTATGATATAAAAAATGAGACCACAATAAATAATTTCAAAATGTTTCCCACCTTTAATGTGACCTATAATCTGTACAATTCAATTGAAAAGCAAACAAATCTGTTAGGAGAAAAAAATAAAAAATAAAAAGCATTTGCAGAAGTGTGCACACCCTTAAACTAATACTTTGTTGAATCACCTTTAGATTTAAGTTCAGCATTCAGTTTTCTTGGGTAGGAGTCTATCACCATGGCACATCTTGACTTGGCAAGATTTGTCCATTCTTCCTTGCAAAAGCACCCCAATTCTATCAGATTGAGAGAGCATCTCTTGTGCATAGCCCTCTTCAGGTCACCCTACATATTTTCTATTGGATTTAGGTCTGGTCTCTAGCTGGTCCATTCCAAAACTTTAATTTTCTTCTGGTGAAGCCATTCTTTTGTTGATTTGGATGTATGCTTGAGTCATTGTCGTGTTGAAAGGTGAAATTCCTCTTCATCTTCAACTTTCTTACAGATGCCTGAAGGTTTTGGGCCAAAAGTGACTGGTATTTGGAACTGTAAATAAATTCCCTCAACCTTGACTAAAGCCCCAGTTCCAGCTCAAGAAAAGCAACTCCAAAGCATGACACTGCCACCACCATGCTTCACAGTGGGGATGGTGGTCTTTTGGTGATGCAAAGTGTTGTTTTTGCGCAAAGTGTTCCATTTGGAATTGTGGCCAAAAAGTTCAACCTCGCTCTCATCAGACCTTAACACATTTTCCCACATGCTTTTGGGAGACTTGATGTATTGTTTTGCAAATTTTAGCCAGGTTTGGATGTTTTTCTGTATAAGAAAATGCTTCCGTCTTGCAACCCTATCCCATAGTCCAGACATATGGAGAATACAGGAGATTGTTGTCACATGTAGTACCCAACCAGTACTTGCAAGAAATTCCTGCAGCTCCTTCAGTGTTGCTGTAGGTCTCTTGCCAGCCTCTCTGACCAGTTTTCATCTTGTCTTGTCTTCTCATCAATTTTGGAGGGATGTCCAGTTCTTTGCAACGTCACTGTTGTCCCATATTTTATCCACTTTTTGATGACTGTCTTCATTGTGTTCCGTGGTATATCCAATGCTGTGGAAATGTTTTTGTACCCTTCTCCTGACTGATACCTTTCTACAATGAGATCCTCTGATGCGTTGTAAGCTCTCTGCGAACCATGGCTTTTGCTCTAGCAAGCAACTGAGTAAACATCAGGAAAATCCTACTAGGACAGCTGAACTTTATTTGGGGTTAATTAGAGTCTCTTTAATTGATGTCAGGAGTGTACCAAAGAAGACTGAATGTTGTAATTAAATCAAAAGGTGCTTCAACAAAGTACTAGTTTAAGGGTGTGCACACAACAAAGTATTAGTTTATGCAATCAGCATATTGTATATTTTTTATTTTTTATATTTTTTCCCCTAACAGATCTGTTTGTTTTTCAATTGAATTGTACCGGTTATGGGTTACATTAAACGTGGGAAAAGTTTTGAAATTATTTATTGTGGTCTTATTTTTTATATCACAAAAACCTGTCATTTTAACAGGGTCGTGTAAACTTTTTATATCCACTGTATATATATATATATATATATATATATATATATATATATATATATATATATATGTATATACACACACACACACACACACACACACACACGCACACACACATTGCATGGTTTGGAACAATCAAATTGTATGACTTGAAAGATAAAGCAGTATCATAAAGCACAATATGGCATCACCTGCAGCAATACAGGAAGTTATTTACCTTCTGGATTAATAATTACTGAATTTCTGTCTGTGGTACTAAATTTACTTCTAGACATCCTATCTGAGAAGGAACAGAGTAAACATGGAGTTTGTTTAGTGGAGGTTCTGGTGAACTGGTGTATGATGTGTACCAGACGCTGCATTGTGGCTGAGGCTTAATGAACGATAACAAGTATTGTCTTGGGAAAATAGATAAGACAGGCCAGTTAACATATAAGTTTTTCATTTCCTCAAGGAGATCAGAGTCTATGACAATACAGTTTTCACCAAAAAAAAAAAAAAAGTGTAATATATTGCTAGGTTTGTGGCTTAGAGAGATAAAGCTCGTACTAAAATTGAAGTGACCTGGGTTCAGTTGGTATCCTGGGCACTGGAGGAGGTAGTGATGATGGTGAGAAATGATGAATGTTATGCTTACACTTCTTACTCTCTCCCTCTCTGTTTTCTCAGGGGCAATAAGTTGAATATAGATGCAGACCCCATGTTATGTTTCTTGGTAGAAACCAGGGAATACATGGTGTGATTGTTATGAGGGGGTACACCCTTGAGTTTTGTGTCAATCAAAAACAGTTAACTCCCTTTACATTGACTCTTGGGGTCATGTGCAGAGAGAATGTAGAGCTTTAATCAAAAAAACCAATCTGTGGCATGTATAACTGCACCAGTCTGGGTGTGCTTGGCCATTGTCCCATGGAAAACAAATAGCTGTTGACTCATACACCTTGAAGAAAGAATGAGTCACTAGATTAGCCAGGGGGCTCAGTGCTTTAAGAGGAGTTAGAAGCAGGGATGTCTAAGAAAAAATACACATTTCAATTTAAGTTGAGGGCAGTACAGGGTATATAGAGAAGGAGCAATTTTCTTTGAAAGTGTGGTTAACACATCCTGAGAAAAATGTTGTGACAAACCAGGAATGCAGAGGAGAATTGTAATGCACTTGTATGGGTGTCAAAAGCAAGCAGCTGGTTATGCTTTGTCTGCATCACTTCATGTAGCTATGAAAGAGGCATATAAGCTGAAATAAGGAATCAAAGTTTATCTATCACTAATATGTAGCTAAATGGATAACAACAGTGACATCTGCTTATTATCCGGGGAGGTGTACTGGACACACAATGCCTTTTCTGGGACTACATGGGAGTAGAGCTTGGTTTAATGACTTGCTGAAGCTTACACATAAGGCAAACAAGGGCTGAAGGAATCAAACCACATACCACAAGAACTCCATCTAACAGCCTTAGACCTCAACACCAGCTGGCAGACATGAGTCACATTGGATTTAAATGCTGAACTTTTATTTCAGTAACTAATAGCCTTATTAAATGACTATCATGTATTCAGTTTTTCACCATCATGGCTATAAGTTTTCCTGTAATTAAGTTATGAAAAGGGTATTATTTAGTAATTCCTGTCTCATAACCACAGAGTAGAGTGTTTTATTAGCCACTGATCAAAAAAGCACATACTTCCGAAACATGTTTTACCATTTTCTGAATGATATTGTGTTTTTTTTATCCCAATTGTACCCCCTTTTAGTAAAATAGTGGAACAGTGTACAATGCTGTATCCATCCTTGCTTCATCAGCATACTGTGGTCTACTTACTGACTAGTGTCACTCTTATTTCTTGCACTTTAATGCTGTAAATGATATTCTGTGTGCATTTTTGTCAGGCAGAGAAGATTTGCTCTGAGCAAGAGTACAGCCATTATGATGATGCTTATAATGGCTGGGTGATACCAGCTACAGTAACAGGTTTATCATGTGTGCTGATTTATCAGCAGAATGAGGCTCATTATGGCAGCTGTGCAAAGAAATAACGTTTATACTTTAATATGAAAATTTTTGATTTCCTTGGAATGTTAAGTGCCTCATTTCAGCATCAACATTAAAATGACACTTACTCTCTACTGCCTGTAGACAAAGCATTTTTCTTCTATTATAATCAGATCAGATTATAATAGAAGAAAAAAATGCTCATATTGTGATTGTATGTGCACTGTATTCTGATTTCACCTAAAGCGTTTTTCTCAATTTCTAGCTCAGTTTGATCTGTGGTTTTCAGATCTGCTCATTTTTCACTCTAGTTAATAAAATGAGGTGAAATTTATTTGCAAGGAAAACATTTTAACAGTCAAATATATCAGTTTTTAGTATGGCTAGATTCTGAGATTCAAAAACTCAATGGTTTGCATGTGGAATGCTTGAACTATATTAGATATATAGATAATTATAGACAATTGAAAAACACTACACTCTGGCCACTAGTGTGAAATATTGTGTGTCTGTTGGGGGGGGGGGGGTGTAACTGATAACAGATTAGGAATAATATCTAGGGGAGATGATTACACCAGGACTAGACTGTTGGCATCAGAATGACTGCACAGCAGCATGCAGAATGCTGGAGATAAAGCTTAGAAACAAAGAAATGATGTCCCCACTATACTGGGCCTTGCTCAGATGACATCTTAAGCACCATGTGTCATTCTGGAGGCCAGTAAAAGAAGAGGACATCCAACTGCTGGAGAGAGTCTAGATAATCACTACCAGAAGGGTTCATGGTATGGAGGGGAAAGGATCTGATCAGAGGCAAACTAAAAGAAAGTTCTTTTAACCAGGGTGAGAAGAAGAGACAGGAGGGTATAATAGTGCAGAATATTATGTGAAGAAGATGTGAAGGAAAGAAGGAGATGGACAGGAGTGGACACAGCCATCAGATTATAGGGACTATCTATGCCTTCAGCCTACAACAGTACTTTGTTTCTCGCAGAGCATTGTGGACCCACATAATCCACCACCAAATTAGGCTGTGGAGAGGGAATATTGGGATGCATTCATGAGGGTGTGGTGCAGGTGGCAGAGGTGTAATAAGAATCGTGGAAAGGCAGAATGATGAACACACAAAATGAAGACTTGATAGGTATATATGGTGGTATTCATAGTCATAACATAAATGTGTTAAGGCTATCTGCCTAGTCCACAAATGAACACAGGTAAGTTGCAATTCATAGAGGACAATGATGTTAATGCATGATGGCTGTGAATAACCACAAGCAAATGAAGTCATAAGGAGATGTAAATGATAAATGATGTAAACCGGTGTATGCTAATTAAATATTCTCTCTCCCATTCCTGATTCATAGTTAAATCTTCCCACTTTTCCACACAGGATGCAGATGCATTTTATTAAGAGGAGTCTCACGTATTCTATCTACTTTGCAACCCAAGAACATGCTGTCACTTGCTGCCAGCCTTGCTATTTCCCATTGTGAGCTGCTTGTCTTGGCTGAGTCAAAACTGCTTGAACCCAGTGGTGCTTACTGGCCAAGAAGGCAGAGATATAAGCAGAGAATAATGCACTTTAATTTTGATAATCAAGAAATACTTGATAAGTTTAGAGTGGACAAGGATATTTTAAGGGTCTTAATGAGCATGTATGACCCTCATAGTGGTACTGAAGGAAGGCATTGACTTCCAAACCCTGTGGATGTGAAGGTACGTCTAACCCTCACTATGCTTGCCACAGGATCCTTTCAGAGACAAACTAGGAACATTTTGGGTATGTCACAGGCTACTGCCTCAAGGATCCTGCAGAGGTCTTGGATGTACTCTTGGAATGTGCAGATAGGCACATCTATTTTGCAGTTTCACTTTGGGACTGAGCTAAGACAAGTGTGCTTTTCCTGGGGTTGCTTGTTTCTTTGAGGTACTTGGCACAGTAGATTTCACTCATGTTGCAATTAGGGTTGCTTCTTGTCCATGGGGTAAGCAGCACCACATTAGGAAAGGCTGACATTTCATCAGTTGCCAGGTAATGTGATGCATGGGGGTTCATCACCAACCTCTCTGCCCAGCATCCTGGCAGTACACATGATTCCCATATCTGGCACACTAACTCACTCTCCCACCTCCTCCTACATGGTAGTGGTCATCTTATTGGTAAGTGGAAAAATGTATTTCCTCTTTTTTCTACTTTATTTAAGTAGCTATTCATGGAAAAATGTCTTTCTGAGTACTAAGCTATTTTTTTCTTATTTTGTCTCTCCCCTTTTCTCTCTCTCTCTCTTTTGTGTGTGTGTGTGTGTGTGTGTGTGTATGTTTCAAGTGATGCTGGATATCAACTGGAGCCATGGATCATGACACCAATAAGAAATCCATGTCGAGCTGCAGAAGACAACTTTAATACAGCCCTATCCCAGACCGGTATTGTCAACAAGAGGGTCTTTGGCCTCCAAAAGAGTCATTTTAGGTGCCCAGATGAGTCTGGGAGTGCCCTTCACTATGGCCCAGCAACTGCATGCAGGATGTTTACTGCATGTTGCATTCTGCACAGCATGGCCATACACTGGTCTGGTGGCGGGAAATGACCCATACTGTGATTGAATTTTCCAGTTCCAATACTGCTATGACTAATGGCGTCCAGCTACCAGCAGTGGTATGGGACCCCATGCAGCAGGCCTGTGCATGGCATATGGCTGCATTGGTGAAGAGCCAACATCTAGTCCAGAACTATGGACTATGACGTTAAGGTTAGTGTTTACTTTCTTACAAAAAATACAGAGTAAAACCGATGCATGCAGTGGTATCTGTGGGCTATGTTTTGTAGCGCATTGTCTACTGTGACAGTCCGTCTGACATTCTTTCTCA